>NC_079194.1:20470533-20685533 GCF_029499605.1 Hyla sarda | reverse complement strand
CATACGTTGTTCCCTTCCACCTTTTAGAGGTCTTTGCATCACATCAATACTTGGTGGTGTAGATGGTACATGGTGTTTTTTCATATATTTTATCCTAAGAAAAGTTAAGTTTTACGTAATGCATATCCTCAATACTTACTTGTGGTCTGATGTTGAGGAATATCTGTAACTGGGGAACAGCACCATGAACACTATCCATGTTTGTGAAGTGTTTGTCACGATGCCGGCTGGCAGGAGGTGGATCCTCTGTGCCAGAGAGGGATTGGCGTGGACCGTGCTAGTGGACCGGTTCTAAGTCACTACTGGTATTCACCAGAGCCCACCGCAAAGCGGGATGGTCTTGCTGCGGCGGTAGTGACCAGGTCGTATCCACTAGCAACGGCTCAACCTCTCTGACTGCTGAAGATAGGCGCGGTACAAGGGAGTAGACAGAAGCAAGGTCGGACGTAGCAGAAGGTCGGGGCAGGCAGCAAGGATCGTAGTCAGGGGCAATGGCAGGAGGTCTGGAACACAGGCTAGGAACACACAAGGAAACGCTTTCACTGGCACAATGGCAACAAGATCCGGCGAGGGAGTGCAGGGGAAGTGAGGTATACATAGGGAGTGCACAGGTGAACACACTAATTAGAACCACTTGCGCCAATCAGCGGCGCAGTGGCCCTTTAAATCGCAGAGACCCGGCGCGCGCGCGCCCTAGGGAGCGGGGCCGCGCGCGCCGGGACAGGACCGACGGAGAGCGAGTCAGGTACGGGAGCCGGGGTGCGCATCGCGAGCGGGCGCCACCCGCATCGCGAATCGCATCCCGGCTGGAGGCGGAATCGCAGCGCACCGGGTCAGTGGATCTGACCGGAGCGCTGCAGCAGCGAGAGTGTAGAGAGCGCTCCGGGGAGGAGCGGGGACCCGGAGCGCTCGGCGTAACAGTACCCCCCCCCTTGGGTCTCCCCCTCTTCTTAGAGCCTGAGAACCTGAGGAGCAGACTTTTGTCTAGGATATTGTCCTCAGGTTCCCAGGATCTCTCTTCAGGACCACAGCCCTCTCAATCGACCAAAAAAAAAGGTTTTCCCTCTGACCTTCTTGGAGGCCAGTATCTCCTTTACTGAGAAGATGTCCGAGGAGCCGGAAACAGGAGTGGGAGAAACAAGTTTGGGAGAGAAACGGTTGATGATGAGTGGTTTAAGAAGAGAAACGTGAAAGGCATTAGGAATACGAAGAGAAGGAGGAAGAAGAAGTTTGTAAGAGACAGGATTAATCTGGCACAAAATTTTGAAAGGACCAAGATAGCGTGGTCCCAATTTGTAGCTAGGAACACGGAAGCGGACATATTTAGCGGAGAGCCATACCTTGTCTCCTGGAGAAAAAATAGGGGGAGCTCTTCTTTTCTTATCAGCAAACTTCTTCATGCGTGAAGAAGCCTGTAAGAGAGAATTTTGGGTCTCTTTCCATATGGTGGAAAGATCACGAGTTATCTCATCCACAGCGGGCAAACCAGAGAGCAAGGGAGTAGGGAGGGGGGGAAGAGGGTGACGGCCGTACACCACGAAAAATGGGGATTTGGAAGAAGATTCAGAAACTCTGAAGTTATACGAGAATTCGGCCCATGGTAGAAGATCTGCCCAGTCATCCTGGCGGGAGGAAACAAAATGCCGTAAATAATCACCCAGGACCTGGTTAATTCTTTCTACTTGCCCATTGGATTGAGGATGATAAGCAGAAGAAAAGTTTAATTTAATCTTGAGTTGTTTACAGAGAGCCCTCCAGAATTTTGACACGAATTGGACGCCTCTATCCGAGACGATCTGCGTGGGCAACCCGTGAAGACGAAAAATGTGTACAAAAAATTGTTTTGCCAACTGAGGCGCAGAAGGAAGACCAGGAAGAGGGATGAAATGTGCCATCTTGGAGAATCGATCAACGACCACCCAAACAACAGTGTTGCCACGGGATGGGGGTAAGTCTGTAATAAAGTCCATACCAATCAGAGACCAAGGCTGTTCGGGGACAGGCAGAGGATGAAGAAGACCAGCGGGCTTCTGGCGAGGAGTCTTATCCCGGGCACAGACAGTGCAGGCCCGCACAAAATCAACAACATCCGTCTCCAGAGTCGGCCACCAATAGAAACGAGAGATGAGTTGCACGGATTTCTTGATGCCCGCATGGCCTGTGGAGATGGGAGGAGTGACCCCATTTGAGGATTCCGAGGCGTTGGCGTGGAGTGACGAAGGTCTTCCCTGGAGGAGTTTGCCTGATGGAGGCTGGAGAAGTGGAGATCAGGCAGTCAGGAGGAATGATGTGTTGCGGAGAGAGCTCTACTTCCGAGGCATCCGAGGAACGAGAGAGAGCATCGGCCCTAATGTTCTTATCGGCAGGCCGAAAGTGAATTTCAAAATTAAATCGGGCAAAGAACAGAGACCACCTGGCCTGGCGAGGATTCAGCCGTTGGGCAGACTGGAGATAGGAGAGATTCTTGTGATCGGTGTAAATAATAACTGGAAATCTTGATCCCTCCAGCAGATGCCTCCATTCCTCAAGTGCTAATTTAATGGCTAGTAGCTCTCGATCCCCGATGGAGTAGTTCCTCTCCGCCGGAGAGAAGGTCCTAGAAAAAAAAACACAAGTAACAGCATGCCCGGAAGAATTTTTTTGTAGAAGGACCGCTCCCGCTCCTACTGAGGAGGCATCTACCTCCAATAGGAAGGGTTTAGATGGGTCAGGTCTGGAGAGCACGGGAGCAGAGGAAAAGGCAGACTTGAGCTGTTTAAAGGCGTCTTCCGCTTGAGGAGGCCATGACTTAGGATTGGCATTCTTTTTGGTTAAAGCCACGATAGGAGCCACAATGGTGGAAAAATGTGGAATAAATTGTCTGTAATAATTGGCGAACCCCAAAAAACGTTGGATAGCACGGAGTCCGGAGGGGCGTGGCCAATCTAAGACGGCAGAGAGTTTGTCTGGATCCATTTGTAGTCCCTGGCCAGAGACCAAGTATCCTAGGAAAGGAAGAGATTGACATTCAAATAGACATTTCTCCATCTTGGCATAAAGTTGATTGTCACGAAGTCTCTGAAGAACCATGCGGACATGCTGGCGGTGTTCTTCTAGGTTGGCAGAAAAAATCAGGATATCGTCCAGATACACAACAACACAGGAATATAAGAGATCACGAAAAATTTCATTAACAAAGTCTTGGAAGACGGCAGGGGCGTTGCACAGGCCAAAGGGCATGACCAGATACTCAAAGTGTCCATCTCTAGTGTTAAATGCCGTTTTCCATTCATCCCCCTCTCTGATGCGGATGAGATTATAAGCACCTCTTAAGTCCAGTTTGGTAAAGATGTGGGCACCTTGGAGGCGATCAAAGAGTTCAGAGATAAGAGGTAGAGGGTAGCGGTTCTTTACCGTGATTTTATTAAGACCGCGGTAGTCAATGCAAGGACGTAGGGAGCCATCTTTTTTGGACACAAAAAAAAATCCGGCTCCGGCAGGAGAGGAGGATTTGCGGATAAAGCCCTTTTTTAAATTTTCCTGGATGTACTCAGACATAGCAAGAGTCTCTGGGGCGGAGAGAGGATAAATTCTGCCCCGGGGTGGAGTAGTGCCCGGGAGGAGGTCAATAGGACAGTCATAAGGCCTGTGAGGAGGTAGAGTCTCAGCTTGTTTTTTGCAAAATACATCCGCAAAGTCCATATAGGCCTTAGGGAGACCGGTTACAGGGGAAACCACAGGGTCACGGCAAGGAGTACTGGGAACCGGTTTAAGGCAGTCCTTGAAACAAGAGGTACCCCAACTCTTGATCTCCCCAGTGGACCAATCCAGGGTTGGGGAATGGTGTTGAAGCCAGGGTAGTCCAAGGAGAATTTCGGAAGTACAATTGGGGAGGATCAAAAACTCAATTTTTTCGTGATGAGGTCCGATGCACATTAGGAGGGGCTCCGTGCGGAAACGTATGGTACAGTCCAATCTTTCATTGTTAACACAATTGATGTAGAGGGGTCTGGCGAGACTGGTCACCGGGATGTTGAACCTGTTGATGAGAGAGGCCAAAATAAAATTTCCTGCAGATCCGGAATCCAAGAAGGCCATAGTAGAGAAGGAGAAGGTAGAGGCAGATATCCGCACAGGCACAGTAAGACGTGGAGAAGCAGAGTTGACATCAAGGACTGTCTCACCTTTGTGCGGAGTCAGCGTACGTCTTTCCAGGCGGGGAGGACGGATAGGACAATCCTTCAGGAAGTGTTCGGTACCGGCACAGTACAGGCAGAGATTCTCCATGCGGCGTCGTGTCCTCTCTTGAGGTGTCAGGCGAGACCGGTCGACCTGCATAGCCTCCACGGCGGGAGGCACAGGAACGGATTGCAGGGGACCAGAGGAGAGAGGAGCCGGGGAGAAAAAACGCCTCGTGCGAACAAAGTCCATATCCTGGCGGAGCTCCTGACGCCTTTCGGAAAAACGCATGTCAATGCGAGTGGCTAGATGAATGAGTTCATGTAGGTTAGCAGGGATTTCTCGTGCGGCCAGAACATCTTTAATGTTGCTGGATAGGCCTTTTTTAAAGGTCGCGCAGAGGGCCTCATTATTCCAGGATAGTTCTGAAGCAAGAGTACGGAATTGTACGGCGTACTCGCCAACGGAAGAATTACCCTGGACCAGGTTCAACAGGGCAGTCTCAGCAGAAGAGGCGCGGGCAGGTTCCTCAAAGACACTTCGAATTTCCGAGAAGAAGGAGTGTACAGAGGCAGTGACGGGGTCATTTCGGTCCCAGAGCGGTGTGGCCCATGACAGAGCTTTTCCAGACAGAAGGCTGACTACGAAAGCCACCTTAGACCTTTCAGTAGGAAACTGGTCCGACATCATCTCCAAGTGCAGGGAACATTGAGAAAGAAAGCCACGGCAAAATTTAGAGTCCCCATCAAATTTATCCGGCAAGGATAGTCGTAGGCCTGAAGCGGCCACTCGCTGCGGAGGAGGTGCAGGAGCTGGCGGAGGAGATGATTGCTGAAGCTGTGGTAGTAGCTGCTGTAGCATCACGGTCAGTTGAGACAGCTGGTGGCCTTGTTGCGCTATCTGTTGTGACTGCTGGGCGACCACCGTGGTGAGGTCGGCGACAACTGGCAGAGGAACTTCAGCGGGATCCATGGCCGGATCTACTGTCACGATGCCGGCTGGCAGGAGGTGGATCCTCTGTGCCAGAGAGGGATTGGCGTGGACCGTGCTAGTGGACCGGTTCGAAGTCACTACTGGTATTCACCAGAGCCCGCCGCAAAGCGGGATGGTCTTGCTGCGGCGGTAGTGACCAGGTCGTATCCACTAGCAACGGCTCAACCTCTCTGACTGCTGAAGATAGGCGCGGTACAAGGGAGTAGACAGAAGCAAGGTCGGACGTAGCAGAAGGTCGGGGCAGGCAGCAAGGATCGTAGTCAGGGGCAACGGCAGGAGGTCTGGAACACAGGCTAGGAACACACAAGGAAACGCTTTCACTGGCACAATGGCAACAAGATCCGGCGAGGGAGTGCAGGGGAAGTGAGGTATACATAGGGAGTGCACAGGTGAACACACTAATTAGAACCACTTGCGCCAATCAGCGGCGCAGTGGCCCTTTAAATCGCAGAGACCCGGCGCGCGCGCGCCCTAGGGAGCGGGGCCGCGCGTGCCGGGACAGGACCGATGGAGAGCGAGTCAGGTACGGGAGCCGGGGTGCGCATCGCGAGCGGGCGCCATCCGCATCGCGAATCGCATCCCGGCTGGAGGCGGATTCGCAGCGCACCGGGTCAGTGGATCTGACCGGAGCGCTGCAGCAGCGAGAGTGTAGCGAGCGCTCCGGGGAGGAGCGGGGACCCGGAGCGCTCGGCGTAACAGTACCCCCCCCCTTGGGTCTCCCCCTCTTCTTAGAGCCTGAGAACCTGAGGAGCAGACTTTTGTCTAGGATATTGTCCTCAGGTTCCCAGGATCTCTCTTCAGGGCCACAGCCCTCCCAATCGACCAGAAAAAAGGTTTTCCCTCTGACCTTCTTGGAGGCCAGTATCTCTTTTACTGAGAAGATGTCCGAGGAGCCGGAAACAGGAGTGGGAGAAACAAGTTTGGGAGAGAAACGGTTGATGATGAGTGGTTTAAGAAGAGAAATGTGAAAGGCATTAGGAATACGAAGAGAAGGAGGAAGAAGAAGTTTGTAAGAGACAGGATTAATCTGGCACAAAATTTTGAAAGGACCAAGATAGCGTGGTCCCAATTTGTAGCTAGGAACACGGAAGCGGACATATTTAGCGGAGAGCCATACCTTGTCTCCTGGAGAAAAAATGGGGGGAGCTCTTCTTTTCTTATCAGCAAACTTCTTCATGCGTGATGAAGCCTGTAAGAGAGAATTTTGGGTCTCTTTCCATATGGTGGAAAGATCACGAGTTATTTCATCCACAGCAGGCAAACCAGAGGGCAAGGGAGTAGGGAGGGGGGGAAGAGGGTGACGGCCGTACACCACGAAAAATGGGGATTTGGAAGAAGATTCAGAAACTCTGAAGTTATACGAGAATTCGGCCCATGGTAGAAGATCTGCCCAGTCATCCTGGCGGGAGGAAACAAAATGCCGTAAATAATCACCCAGGACCTGGTTAATTCTTTCTACTTGCCCATTGGATTGAGGATGATAAGCAGAAGAAAAGTTTAATTTAATCTTGAGTTGTTTACAGAGAGCCCTCCAGAATTTTGACACGAATTGGACGCCTCTATCCGAGACGATCTGCGTGGGCAACCCGTGAAGACGAAAAATGTGTACAAAAAATTTTTTGCCAACTGAGGCGCAGAAGGAAGACCAGGAAGAGGGATGAAATGTGCCATCTTGGAGAATCGATCAACGACCACCCAAACAACAGTGTTGCCACGGGATGGGGGTAAGTCTGTAATAAAGTCCATACCAATCAGAGACCAAGGCTGTTCGGGGACAGGCAGAGGATGAAGAAGACCAGCGGGCTTCTGGCGAGGAGTCTTATCCCGGGCACAGACAGTGCAGGCCCGCACAAAATCAACAACATCCGTCTCCAGAGTCGGCCACCAATAGAAACGAGAGATGAGTTGCACGGATTTCTTGATGCCCGCATGGCCTGTGGAGATGGGAGGAGTGACCCCATTTGAGGATTCCGAGGCGTTGGCGTGGAGTGACGAAGGTCTTCCCTGGAGGAGTTTGCCTGATGGAGGCTGGAGAGGTGGAGATCAGGCAGTCAGGAGGAATGATGTGTTGCGGAGAGAGCTCTACTTCCGAGGCATCCGAGGAACGAGAGAGAGCATCGGCCCTAATGTTCTTATCGGCAGGCCGAAAGTGAATTTCAAAATTAAATCGGGCAAAGAACAGAGACCACCTGGCCTGGCGAGGATTCAGCCGTTGGGCAGACTGGAGATAGGAGAGATTCTTGTGATCGGTGTAAATAATAACTGGAAATCTTGATCCCTCCAGCAGATGCCTCCATTCCTCAAGTGCTAATTTAATGGCTAGTAGCTCTCGATCCCCGATGGAGTAGTTCCTCTCCGCCGGAGAGAAGGTCCTAGAAAAAAAACCACAAGTAACAGCATGCCCGGAAGAATTTTTTTGTAGAAGGACCGCTCCCGCTCCTACTGAGGAGGCATCTACCTCCAATAGGAAGGGTTTAGATGGGTCAGGTCTGGAGAGCACGGGAGAAGAGGAAAAGGCAGACTTGAGCTGTTTAAAGGCGTCTTCCGCTTGAGGAGGCCATGACTTAGGATTGGCATTCTTTTTGGTTAAAGCCACGATAGGAGCCACAATGGTGGAAAAATGTGGAATAAATTGTCTGTAATAATTGGCGAACCCCAAAAAACGTTGGATAGCACGGAGTCCGGAGGGGCGTGGCCAACCTAAGACGGCAGAGAGTTTGTCTGGATCCATTTGTAGTCCCTGGCCAGAGACGAGGTATCCTAGGAAAGGAAGAGATTGACATTCAAATAGACATTTCTCCATCTTGGCATAAAGTTGATTGTCACGAAGTCTCTGAAGAACCATGCGGACATGCTGGCGGTGTTCTTCTAGGTTGGCAGAAAAAATCAGGATATCGTCCAGATACACAACAACACAGGAATATAAGAGATCACGAAAAATTTCATTAACAAAGTCTTGGAAGACGGCAGGGGCGTTGCACAGGCCAAAGGGCATGACCAGATACTCAAAGTGTCCATCTCTAGTGTTAAATGCCGTTTTCCATTCATCCCCCTCTCTGATGCGGATGAGATTATAAGCACCTCTTAAGTCCAGTTTGGTAAAGATGTGGGCACCTTGGAGGCGATCAAAGAGTTCAGAGATAAGAGGTAGAGGGTAGCGGTTCTTTACCGTGATTTTATTAAGACCGCGGTAGTCAATGCAAGGACGTAGGGAGCCATCTTTTTTGGACACAAAAAAAAATCCGGCTCCGGCAGGAGAGGAGGATTTGCGGATAAAGCCCTTTTTTAAATTTTCCTGGATGTACTCAGACATAGCAAGAGTCTCTGGGGCGGAGAGAGGATAAATTCTGCCCCGGGGTGGAGTAGTGCCCGGGAGGAGGTCAATAGGACAGTCATAAGGCCTGTGAGGAGGTAGAGTCTCAGCTTGTTTTTTGCAAAATACATCCGCAAAGTCCATATAGGCCTTAGGGAGACCGGTTACAGGGGAAACCACAGGGTCACGGCAAGGAGTACTGGGAACCGGTTTAAGGCAGTCCTTGAAACAAGAGGTACCCCAACTCTTGATCTCCCCAGTGGACCAATCCAGGGTTGGGAAATGGTGTTGAAGCCAGGGTAGTCCAAGGAGAATTTCGGAAGTACAATTGGGGAGGACCAAAAACTCAATTTTTTCGTGATGAGGTCCGATGCACATTAGGAGGGGCTCCGTGCGGAAACGTATGGTACAGTCCAATCTTTCATTGTTAACACAATTGATGTAGAGGGGTCTGGCGAGACTGGTCACCGGGATGTTGAACCTGTTGATGAGAGAGGCCAAAATAAAATTTCCTGCAGATCCGGAATCCAAGAAGGCCATAGTAGAGAAGGAGAAGGTAGAGGCAGATATCCGCACAGGCACAGTAAGACGTGGAGAAGCAGAGTTGACATCAAGGACTGTCTCACCTTTGTGCGGAGTCAGCGTACGTCTTTCCAGGCGGGGAGGACGGATAGGACAATCCTTCAGGAAGTGTTCGGTACCGGCACAGTACAGGCAGAGATTCTCCATGCGGCGTCGTGTCCTCTCTTGAGGTGTCAGGCGAGACCGGTCGACCTGCATAGCCTCCACGGCGGGAGGCACAGGAACGGATTGCAGGGGACCAGAGGAGAGAGGAGCCGGGGAGAAAAAACGCCTCGTGCGAACAAAGTCCATATCCTGGCGGAGCTCCTGACGCCTTTCGGAAAAACGCATGTCAATGCGAGTGGCTAGATGAATGAGTTCATGTAGGTTAGCAGGGATTTCTCGTGCGGCCAGAACATCTTTAATGTTGCTGGATAGGCCTTTTTTAAAGGTCGCGCAGAGGGCCTCATTATTCCAGGATAGTTCTGAAGCAAGAGTACGGAATTGTACGGCGTACTCGCCAACGGAAGAATTACCCTGGACCAGGTTCAACAGGGCAGTCTCAGCAGAAGAGGCTCGGGCAGGTTCCTCAAAGACACTTCGAATTTCCGAGAAGAAGGAGTGTACAGAGGCAGTGACGGGGTCATTTCGGTCCCAGAGCGGTGTGGCCCATGACAGAGCTTTTCCAGACAGAAGGCTGACTACGAAAGCCACCTTAGACCTTTCAGTAGGAAACTGGTCCGACATCATCTCCAAGTGCAGGGAACATTGAGAAAGAAAGCCACGGCAAAATTTAGAGTCCCCATCAAATTTATCCGGCAAGGATAGTCGTAGGCCTGAAGCGGCCACTCGCTGCGGAGGAGGTGCAGGAGCTGGCGGAGGAGATGATTGCTGAAGCTGTGGTAGTAGCTGCTGTAGCATCACGGTCAGTTGAGACAGCTGGTGGCCTTGTTGCGCTATCTGTTGTGACTGCTGGGCGACCACCGTGGTGAGGTCGGCGACAACTGGCAGAGGAACTTCAGCGGGATCCATGGCCGGATCTACTGTCACGATGCCGGCTGGCAGGAGGTGGATCCTCTGTGCCAGAGAGGGATTGGCGTGGACCGTGCTAGTGGACCGGTTCGAAGTCACTACTGGTATTCACCAGAGCCCGCCGCAAAGCGGGATGGTCTTGCTGCGGCGGTAGTGACCAGGTCGTATCCACTAGCAACGGCTCAACCTCTCTGACTGCTGAAGATAGGCGCGGTACAAGGGAGTAGACAGAAGCAAGGTCGGACGTAGCAGAAGGTCGGGGCAGGCAGCAAGGATCGTAGTCAGGGGCAACGGCAGGAGGTCTGGAACACAGGCTAGGAACACACAAGGAAACGCTTTCACTGGCACAATGGCAACAAGATCCGGCGAGGGAGTGCAGGGGAAGTGAGGTATACATAGGGAGTGCACAGGTGAACACACTAATTAGAACCACTTGCGCCAATCAGCGGCGCAGTGGCCCTTTAAATCGCAGAGACCCGGCGCGCGCGCGCCCTAGGGAGCGGGGCCGCGCGCGCCGGGACAGGACCGACGGAGAGCGAGTCAGGTACGGGAGCCGGGGTGCGCATCGCGAGCGGGCGCCATCCGCATCGCGAATCGCATCCCGGCTGGAGGCGGATTCGCAGCGCACCGGGTCAGTGGATCTGACCGGAGCGCTGCAGCAGCGAGAGTGTAGCGAGCGCTCCGGGGAGGAGCGGGGACCCGGAGCGCTCGGCGTAACAGTACCCCCCCCCTTGGGTCTCCCCCTCTTCTTAGAGCCTGAGAACCTGAGGAGCAGACTTTTGTCTAGGATATTGTCCTCAGGTTCCCAGGATCTCTCTTCAGGGCCACAGCCCTCCCAATCGACCAGAAAAAAGGTTTTCCCTCTGACCTTCTTGGAGGCCAGTATCTCCTTTACTGAGAAGATGTCCGAGGAGCCGGAAACAGGAGTGGGAGAAACAAGTTTGGGAGAGAAACGGTTGATGATGAGTGGTTTAAGAAGAGAAATGTGAAAGGCATTAGGAATACGAAGAGAAGGAGGAAGAAGAAGTTTGTAAGAGACAGGATTAATCTGGCACAAAATTTTGAAAGGACCAAGATAGCGTGGTCCCAATTTGTAGCTAGGAACACGGAAGCGGACATATTTAGCGGAGAGCCATACCTTGTCTCCTGGAGAAAAAATGGGGGGAGCTCTTCTTTTCTTATCAGCAAACTTCTTCATGCGTGATGAAGCCTGTAAGAGAGAATTTTGGGTCTCTTTCCATATGGTGGAAAGATCACGAGTTATTTCATCCACAGCAGGCAAACCAGAGGGCAAGGGAGTAGGGAGGGGGGGAAGAGGGTGACGGCCGTACACCACGAAAAATGGGGATTTGGAAGAAGATTCAGAAACTCTGAAGTTATACGAGAATTCGGCCCATGGTAGAAGATCTGCCCAGTCATCCTGGCGGGAGGAAACAAAATGCCGTAAATAATCACCCAGGACCTGGTTAATTCTTTCTACTTGCCCATTGGATTGAGGATGATAAGCAGAAGAAAAGTTTAATTTAATCTTGAGTTGTTTACAGAGAGCCCTCCAGAATTTTGACACGAATTGGACGCCTCTATCCGAGACGATCTGCGTGGGCAACCCGTGAAGACGAAAAATGTGTACAAAAAATTTTTTGCCAACTGAGGCGCAGAAGGAAGACCAGGAAGAGGGATGAAATGTGCCATCTTGGAGAATCGATCAACGACCACCCAAACAACAGTGTTGCCACGGGATGGGGGTAAGTCTGTAATAAAGTCCATACCAATCAGAGACCAAGGCTGTTCGGGGACAGGCAGAGGATGAAGAAGACCAGCGGGCTTCTGGCGAGGAGTCTTATCCCGGGCACAGACAGTGCAGGCCCGCACAAAATCAACAACATCCGTCTCCAGAGTCGGCCACCAATAGAAACGAGAGATGAGTTGCACGGATTTCTTGATGCCCGCATGGCCTGTGGAGATGGGAGGAGTGACCCCATTTGAGGATTCCGAGGCGTTGGCGTGGAGTGACGAAGGTCTTCCCTGGAGGAGTTTGCCTGATGGAGGCTGGAGAGGTGGAGATCAGGCAGTCAGGAGGAATGATGTGTTGCGGAGAGAGCTCTACTTCCGAGGCATCCGAGGAACGAGAGAGAGCATCGGCCCTAATGTTCTTATCGGCAGGCCGAAAGTGAATTTCAAAATTAAATCGGGCAAAGAACAGAGACCACCTGGCCTGGCGAGGATTCAGCCGTTGGGCAGACTGGAGATAGGAGAGATTCTTGTGATCGGTGTAAATAATAACTGGAAATCTTGATCCCTCCAGCAGATGCCTCCATTCCTCAAGTGCTAATTTAATGGCTAGTAGCTCTCGATCCCCGATGGAGTAGTTCCTCTCCGCCGGAGAGAAGGTCCTAGAAAAAAAACCACAAGTAACAGCATGCCCGGAAGAATTTTTTTGTAGAAGGACCGCTCCCGCTCCTACTGAGGAGGCATCTACCTCCAATAGGAAGGGTTTAGATGGGTCAGGTCTGGAGAGCACGGGAGAAGAGGAAAAGGCAGACTTGAGCTGTTTAAAGGCGTCTTCCGCTTGAGGAGGCCATGACTTAGGATTGGCATTCTTTTTGGTTAAAGCCACGATAGGAGCCACAATGGTGGAAAAATGTGGAATAAATTGTCTGTAATAATTGGCGAACCCCAAAAAACGTTGGATAGCACGGAGTCCGGAGGGGCGTGGCCAACCTAAGACGGCAGAGAGTTTGTCTGGATCCATTTGTAGTCCCTGGCCAGAGACGAGGTATCCTAGGAAAGGAAGAGATTGACATTCAAATAGACATTTCTCCATCTTGGCATAAAGTTGATTGTCACGAAGTCTCTGAAGAACCATGCGGACATGCTGGCGGTGTTCTTCTAGGTTGGCAGAAAAAATCAGGATATCGTCCAGATACACAACAACACAGGAATATAAGAGATCACGAAAAATTTCATTAACAAAGTCTTGGAAGACGGCAGGGGCGTTGCACAGGCCAAAGGGCATGACCAGATACTCAAAGTGTCCATCTCTAGTTTTAAATGCCGTTTTCCATTCATCCCCCTCTCTGATGCGGATGAGATTATAAGCACCTCTTAAGTCCAGTTTGGTAAAGATGTGGGCACCTTGGAGGCGATCAAAGAGTTCAGAGATAAGAGGTAGAGGGTAGCGGTTCTTTACCGTGATTTTATTAAGACCGCGGTAGTCAATGCAAGGACGTAGGGAGCCATCTTTTTTGGACACAAAAAAAAATCCGGCTCCGGCAGGAGAGGAGGATTTGCGGATAAAGCCCTTTTTTAAATTTTCCTGGATGTACTCAGACATAGCAAGAGTCTCTGGGGCGGAGAGAGCATAAATTCTGCCCCGGGGTGGAGTAGTGCCCGGGAGGAGGTCAATAGGACAGTCATAAGGCCTGTGAGGAGGTAGAGTCTCAGCTTGTTTTTTGCAAAATACATCCGCAAAGTCCATATAGGCCTTAGGGAGACCGGTTACAGGGGAAACCACAGGGTCACGGCAAGGAGTACTGGGAACCGGTTTAAGGCAGTCCTTGAAACAAGAGGTACCCCAACTCTTGATCTCCCCAGTGGACCAATCCAGGGTTGGGGAATGGTGTTGAAGCCAGGGTAGTCCAAGGAGAATTTCGGAAGTACAATTGGGGAGGATCAAAAACTCAATTTTTTCGTGATGAGGTCCGATGCACATTAGGAGGGGCTCCGTGCGGAAACGTATGGTACAGTCCAATCTTTCATTGTTAACACAATTGATGTAGAGGGGTCTGGCGAGACTGGTCACCGGGATGTTGAACCTGTTGATGAGAGAGGCCAAAATAAAATTTCCTGCAGATCCGGAATCCAAGAAGGCCATAGTAGAGAAGGAGAAGGTAGAGGCAGATATCCGCACAGGCACAGTAAGACGTGGAGAAGCAGAGTTGACATCAAGGACTGTCTCACCTTTGTGCGGAGTCAGCGTACGTCTTTCCAGGCGGGGAGGACGGATAGGACAATCCTTCAGGAAGTGTTCGGTATCGGCACAGTACAGGCAGAGATTCTCCATGCGGCGTCGTGTCCTCTCTTGAGGTGTCAGGCGAGACCGGTCGACCTGCATAGCCTCCACGGCGGGAGGCACAGGAACGGATTGCAGGGGACCAGAGGAGAGAGGAGCCGGGGAGAAAAAACGCCTCGTGCGAACAAAGTCCATATCCTGGCGGAGCTCCTGACGCCTTTCGGAAAAACGCATGTCAATGCGAGTGGCTAGATGAATGAGTTCATGTAGGTTAGCAGGGATTTCTCGTGCGGCCAGAACATCTTTAATGTTGCTGGATAGGCCTTTTTTAAAGGTCGCGCAGAGGGCCTCATTATTCCAGGATAGTTCTGAAGCAAGAGTACGGAATTGTACGGCGTACTCGCCAACGGAAGAATTACCCTGGACCAGGTTCAACAGGGCAGTCTCAGCAGAAGAGGCTCGGGCAGGTTCCTCAAAGACACTTCGAATTTCCGAGAAGAAGGAGTGTACAGAGGCAGTGACGGGGTCATTTCGGTCCCAGAGCGGTGTGGCCCATGACAGAGCTTTTCCAGACAGAAGGCTGACTACGAAAGCCACCTTAGACCTTTCAGTAGGAAACTGGTCCGACATCATCTCCAAGTGCAGGGAACATTGAGAAAGAAAGCCACGGCAAAATTTAGAGTCCCCATCAAATTTATCCGGCAAGGATAGTCGTAGGCCTGAAGCGGCCACTCGCTGCGGAGGAGGTGCAGGAGCTGGCGGAGGAGATGATTGCTGAAGCTGTGGTAGTAGCTGCTGTAGCATCACGGTCAGTTGAGACAGCTGGTGGCCTTGTTGCGCTATCTGTTGTGACTGCTGGGCGACCACCGTGGTGAGGTCGGCGACAACTGGCAGAGGAACTTCAGCGGGATCCATGGCCGGATCTACTGTCACGATGCCGGCTGGCAGGAGGTGAATCCTCTGTGCCAGAGAGGGATTGGCGTGGACCGTGCTAGTGGACCGGTTCGAAGTCACTACTGGTATTCACCAGAGCCCGCCGCAAAGCGGGATGGTCTTGCTGCGGCGGTAGTGACCAGGTCGTATCCACTAGCAACGGCTCAACCTCTCTGACTGCTGAAGATAGGCGCGGTACAAGGGAGTAGACAGAAGCAAGGTCGGACGTAGCAGAAGGTCGGGGCAGGCAGCAAGGATCGTAGTCAGGGGCAACGGCAGGAGGTCTGGAACACAGGCTAGGAACACACAAGGAAACGCTTTCACTGGCACAATGGCAACAAGATCCGGCGAGGGAGTGCAGGGGAAGTGAGGTATACATAGGGAGTGCACAGGTGAACACACTAATTAGAACCACTTGCGCCAATCAGCGGCGCAGTGGCCCTTTAAATCGCAGAGACCCGGCGCGCGCGCGCTTTAGGGAGCAGGGCCGCGCGCGCCGGGACAGGACCGACGGAGAGCGAGTCAGGTACGGGAGCCGGGGTGCGCATCGCGAGCGGGCGCCATCCGCATCGCGAATCGCATCCCGGCTGGAGGCGGATTCGCAGCGCACCGGGTCAGTGGATCTGACCGGAGCGCTGCAGCAGCGAGAGTGTAGCGAGCGCTCCGGGGAGGAGCGGGGACCCGGAGCGCTCGGCGTAACAGTACCCCCCCCCTTGGGTCTCCCCCTCTTCTTAGAGCCTGAGAACCTGAGGAGCAGACTTTTGTCTAGGATATTGTCCTCAGGTTCCCAGGATCTCTCTTCAGGGCCACAGCCCTCCCAATCGACCAGAAAAAAGGTTTTCCCTCTGACCTTCTTGGAGGCCAGTATCTCCTTTACTGAGAAGATGTCCGAGGAGCCGGAAACAGGAGTGGGAGAAACAAGTTTGGGAGAGAAACGGTTGATGATGAGTGGTTTAAGAAGAGAAATGTGAAAGGCATTAGGAATACGAAGAGAAGGAGGAAGAAGAAGTTTGTAAGAGACAGGATTAATCTGGCACAAAATTTTGAAAGGACCAAGATAGCGTGGTCCCAATTTGTAGCTAGGAACACGGAAGCGGACATATTTAGCGGAGAGCCATACCTTGTCTCCTGGAGAAAAAATGGGGGGAGCTCTTCTTTTCTTATCAGCAAACTTCTTCATGCGTGATGAAGCCTGTAAGAGAGAATTTTGGGTCTCTTTCCATATGGTGGAAAGATCACGAGTTATTTCATCCACAGCAGGCAAACCAGAGGGCAAGGGAGTAGGGAGGGGGGGAAGAGGGTGACGGCCGTACACCACAAAAAATGGGGATTTGGAAGAAGATTCAGAAACTCTGAAGTTATACGAGAATTCGGCCCATGGTAGAAGATCTGCCCAGTCATCCTGGCGGGAGGAAACAAAATGCCGTAAATAATCACCCAGGACCTGGTTAATTCTTTCTACTTGCCCATTGGATTGAGGATGATAAGCAGAAGAAAAGTTTAATTTAATCTTGAGTTGTTTACAGAGAGCCCTCCAGAATTTTGACACGAATTGGACGCCTCTATCCGAGACGATCTGCGTGGGCAACCCGTGAAGACGAAAAATGTGTACAAAAAATTGTTTTGCCAACTGAGGCGCAGAAGGAAGACCAGGAAGAGGGATGAAATGTGCCATCTTGGAGAATCGATCAACGACCACCCAAACAACAGTGTTGCCACGGGATGGGGGTAAGTCTGTAATAAAGTCCATACCAATCAGAGACCAAGGCTGTTCGGGGACAGGCAGAGGATGAAGAAGACCAGCGGGCTTCTGGCGAGGAGTCTTATCCCGGGCACAGACAGTGCAGGCCCGCACAAAATCAACAACATCCGTCTCCAGAGTCGGCCACCAATAGAAACGAGAGATGAGTTGCACGGATTTCTTGATGCCCGCATGGCCTGTGGAGATGGGAGGAGTGACCCCATTTGAGGATTCCGAGGCGTTGGCGTGGAGTGACGAAGGTCTTCCCTGGAGGAGTTTGCCTGATGGAGGCTGGAGAGGTGGAGATCAGGCAGTCAGGAGGAATGATGTGTTGCGGAGAGAGCTCTACTTCCGAGGCATCCGAGGAACGAGAGAGAGCATCGGCCCTAATGTTCTTATCGGCAGGCCGAAAGTGAATTTCAAAATTAAATCGGGCAAAGAACAGAGACCACCTGGCCTGGCGAGGATTCAGCCGTTGGGCAGACTGGAGATAGGAGAGATTCTTGTGATCGGTGTAAATAATAACTGGAAATCTTGATCCCTCCAGCAGATGCCTCCATTCCTCAAGTGCTAATTTAATGGCTAGTAGCTCTCGATCCCCGATGGAGTAGTTCCTCTCCGCCGGAGAGAAGGTCCTAGAAAAAAAACCACAAGTAACAGCATGCCCGGAAGAATTTTTTTGTAGAAGGACCGCTCCCGCTCCTACTGAGGAGGCATCTACCTCCAATAGGAAGGGTTTAGATGGGTCAGGTCTGGAGAGCACGGGAGAAGAGGAAAAGGCAGACTTGAGCTGTTTAAAGGCGTCTTCCGCTTGAGGAGGCCATGACTTAGGATTGGCATTCTTTTTGGTTAAAGCCACGATAGGAGCCACAATGGTGGAAAAATGTGGAATAAATTGTCTGTAATAATTGGCGAACCCCAAAAAACGTTGGATAGCACGGAGTCCGGAGGGGCGTGGCCAACCTAAGACGGCAGAGAGTTTGTCTGGATCCATTTGTAGTCCCTGGCCAGAGACGAGGTATCCTAGGAAAGGAAGAGATTGACATTCAAATAGACATTTCTCCATCTTGGCATAAAGTTGATTGTCACGAAGTCTCTGAAGAACCATGCGGACATGCTGGCGGTGTTCTTCTAGGTTGGCAGAAAAAATCAGGATATCGTCCAGATACACAACAACACAGGAATATAAGAGATCACGAAAAATTTCATTAACAAAGTCTTGGAAGACGGCAGGGGCGTTGCACAGGCCAAAGGGCATGACCAGATACTCAAAGTGTCCATCTCTAGTGTTAAATGCCGTTTTCCATTCATCCCCCTCTCTGATGCGGATGAGATTATAAGCACCTCTTAAGTCCAGTTTGGTAAAGATGTGGGCACCTTGGAGGCGATCAAAGAGTTCAGAGATAAGAGGTAGAGGGTAGCGGTTCTTTACCGTGATTTTATTAAGACCGCGGTAGTCAATGCAAGGACGTAGGGAGCCATCTTTTTTGGACACAAAAAAAAATCCGGCTCCGGCAGGAGAGGAGGATTTGCGGATAAAGCCCTTTTTTAAATTTTCCTGGATGTACTCAGACATAGCAAGAGTCTCTGGGGCGGAGAGAGGATAAATTCTGCCCCGGGGTGGAGTAGTGCCCGGGAGGAGGTCAATAGGACAGTCATAAGGCCTGTGAGGAGGTAGAGTCTCAGCTTGTTTTTTGCAAAATACATCCGCAAAGTCCATATAGGCCTTAGGGAGACCGGTTACAGGGGAAACCACAGGGTCACGGCAAGGAGTACTGGGAACCGGTTTAAGGCAGTCCTTGAAACAAGAGGTACCCCAACTCTTGATCTCCCCAGTGGACCAATCCAGGGTTGGGAAATGGTGTTGAAGCCAGGGTAGTCCAAGGAGAATTTCGGAAGTACAATTGGGGAGGACCAAAAACTCAATTTTTTCGTGATGAGGTCCGATGCACATTAGGAGGGGCTCCGTGCGGAAACGTATGGTACAGTCCAATCTTTCATTGTTAACACAATTGATGTAGAGGGGTCTGGCGAGACTGGTCACCGGGATGTTGAACCTGTTGATGAGAGAGGCCAAAATAAAATTTCCTGCAGATCCGGAATCCAAGAAGGCCATAGTAGAGAAGGAGAAGGTAGAGGCAGATATCCGCACAGGCACAGTAAGACGTGGAGAAGCAGAGTTGACATCAAGGACTGTCTCACCTTTGTGCGGAGTCAGCGTACGTCTTTCCAGGCGGGGAGGACGGATAGGACAATCCTTCAGGAAGTGTTCGGTACCGGCACAGTACAGGCAGAGATTCTCCATGCGGCGTCGTGTCCTCTCTTGAGGTGTCAGGCGAGACCGGTCGACCTGCATAGCCTCCACGGCGGGAGGCACAGGAACGGATTGCAGGGGACCAGAGGAGAGAGGAGCCGGGGAGAAAAAACGCCTCGTGCGAACAAAGTCCATATCCTGGCGGAGCTCCTGACGCCTTTCGGAAAAACGCATGTCAATGCGAGTGGCTAGATGAATGAGTTCATGTAGGTTAGCAGGGATTTCTCGTGCGGACAGAACATCTTTAATGTTGCTGGATAGGCCTTTTTTAAAGGTCGCGCAGAGGGCCTCATTATTCCAGGATAGTTCTGAAGCAAGAGTACGGAATTGTACGGCGTACTCGCCAACGGAAGAATTACCCTGGACCAGGTTCAACAGGGCAGTCTCAGCAGAAGAGGCTCGGGCAGGTTCCTCAAAGACACTTCGAATTTCCGAGAAGAAGGAGTGTACAGAGGCAGTGACGGGGTCATTGCGGTCCCAGAGCGGTGTGGCCCATGACAGAGCTTTTCCAGACAGAAGGCTGACTACGAAAGCCACCTTAGACCTTTCAGTAGGAAACTGGTCCGACATCATCTCCAAGTGCAGGGAACATTGAGAAAGAAAGCCACGGCAAAATTTAGAGTCCCCATCAAATTTATCCGGCAAGGATAGTCGTAGGCCTGAAGCGGCCACTCGCTGCGGATGAGGTGCAGGAGCTGGCGGAGGAGATGATTGCTGAAGCTGTGGTAGTAGCTGCTGTAGCATCACGGTCAGTTGAGACAGCTGGTGGCCTTGTTGCGCTATCTGTTGTGACTGCTGGGCGACCACCGTGGTGAGGTCGGCGACAACTGGCAGAGGAACTTCAGCGGGATCCATGGCCGGATCTACTGTCACGATGCCGGCTGGCAGGAGGTGGATCCTCTGTGCCAGAGAGGGATTGGCGTGGACCGTGCTAGTGGACCGGTTCTAAGTCACTACTGGTATTCACCAGAGCCCGCCGCAAAGCGGGATGGTCTTGCTGCGGCGGTAGTGACCAGGTCGTATCCACTAGCAACGGCTCAACCTCTCTGACTGCTGAAGATAGGCGCGGTACAAGGGAGTAGACAGAAGCAAGGTCGGACGTAGCAGAAGGTCGGGGCAGGCAGCAAGGATCGTAGTCAGGGGCAACGGCAGGAGGTCTGGAACACAGGCTAGGAACACACAAGGAAACGCTTTCACTGGCACAATGGCAACAAGATCCGGCGAGGGAGTGCAGGGGAAGTGAGGTATACATAGGGAGTGCACAGGTGAACACACTAATTAGAACCACTTGCGCCAATCAGCGGCGCAGTGGCCCTTTAAATCGCAGAGACCCGGCGCGCGCGCGCCCTAGGGAGCGGGGCCGCGCGCGCCGGGACAGGACCGACGGAGAGCGAGTCAGGTACGGGAGCCGGGGTGCGCATCGCGAGCGGGCGCCACCCGCATCGCGAATCGCATCCCGGCTGGAGGCGGAATCGCAGCGCACCGGGTCAGTGGATCTGACCGGAGCGCTGCAGCAGCGAGAGTGTAGCGAGCGCTCCGGGGAGGAGCGGGGACCCGGAGCGCTCGGCGTAACACACGTCCTGGCACTTCCCTGCCTGACATACTTAGTGCATTTATGAGGGTATAGAACAGCAGCAGGCGATTACTTACGGCTTTCCTTTCAAAGTATATAGGCCCTAGACAGAATAACAGTTACTAAATAGTACACTCCTTTGTTGTATGTATGCCATTTGCAATGATGAGCGCACTGGTATGCGTATTTCTACGCAGAAAAAACACTTTTTTTTTTTTTTTTTAAATAAACCAGCAGGTGTATACTAATGTGTTGAATAGCACTGAATTTAGCACCGAGACAGAAATACAGGTACTAAATAGTACACTACTTGGTTGTATGTCTGCCCTTTGCAATGATGAGCGCACTGTTAAGCATATTTGTACGCAGGAAAAAAAAATTTCTTTAATACACCGGCAGGTGTATAACGTGTGGTATTACACTTAATTTAGCACTGAGACAGAAAAAAAGGTAGTATATGGTACTTTATTGGCTTGTATTTAGGCCCTTTGCAATGATAAGGCCACTGTTAAGCATATTTGTACTCAGGAAAAAAAAATTTCTTTAATAACGTGTGGTATAACACTGAATTTAGCACAGAGATAGAAAAAAAGGTAGTATATGGTACGCTATTTGCTTGTATTTAGGCCCTTTGCAATGATAAGGCCACTGTTAAGCGTATTTGTACTCAGGAAAAACTTTTCTTTCTTTAATACACTGGCAGGTGTATAACGTGTGGTATAACACTGAATTTAGCACAGAGACAGAAAAAAAGGTGGTATATGGTACGTTATTTGCTTGTATGTAGGCCCTTTGCAATGATAAGGCCACTGAAAAAGCGTATTTGTACTCAGGAAAAACTTTTTTTCTTTAATACACCGGCAGGTGTATAACGTGTGGTATAACACTTAATTTAGCACAGAGACAGAGTAACAGGTGAAAAATGGTAGATGAAATGAAAAGAGGCAAGATGGGCGCCGATTATATAGGGGCTGTGACATCACAGGGGTCAGTGAACACTTATAGGCTGCATCTCACATGTGATTCAGGGTCACCCCGCCTACCTTCATTCCCGTCGCTGTTTCCCACCCTCCCATAATACCCTGCCCCATGTACTCACATGTGGATGCACCATCTTAGGTCTCCAATAGCCTGGAACGCTGTAAAATGGAGTTTAAAGAAGCGATTCGTGCGATAGAATCGAGGCAATATTCGTATTCATTGTGAATCAATTTTTTCATGAAATTCGTAACGAATTCGGGTTCGTCAACTTCGATTCGCTCATCTCTAGTGTTAACCAATCGACAACGGCAGATTGGTTGCTGGTCGAGATATGACTGGTAGCAGATACAGGGAGATCAGGCCTCTCGCTGTGACTCCTGCTTCCAACCGCCCCTAGTCTGCTGTGACTTCTGCCTGCGCCTGATCCATTTAGGCCTCTGCCACTGCTCTGTGCACGTCCTGGCACTTCTCTGCCTGACATACTTAGTGCATATATGAGGGAAGTACAATACGCTTCACTTTGCTTAAAAAATTATTTGTCTAGAACAGCAGCAGGTGTATACTTTTGGCTGGCCTTTTACAGTAACTAGGCCCTGAAGCCTTTATGAGGAACAAAATGGTACAACACTTAGATGTGCGGATGGGGTATGCACTTATGAGGGCAGTAGAATGTGCTCCACTAAGCTTAACAGTATTTTTCTAAAACAGCAGTCGATGTGAACTTTTGGCTAGCCTTTCACAGTATCTAGGCCCTTGAGACTTTAACAGGAACAAAATAGTACACCACTTAGATGTTTGTATGTGCTATGCACTTATGAGGGGATAAAAAAGCGCTACAGTATGCTAAAAAAAAAAAAAAACACAACACCAGGAGTGCACACCAGTACTGCAGCACACAGTTGCTGTGTACTACACCCAAAATTGCACTCTCTCTCTCAATCTCACTCCCTTCCCTATCAGTGCTTCTAGGCAAGATTTGTGCTTGAGCTGAATCGCTGCTGCTCTTCTGTGCAACACACTTTGCAACACACTGCTCTCTGTAATAGAACGCTGTAGACAGTGACTGGGAGGTGAATCACTGCAGTAAGAATGCTTTTCTGTGAAACACACACTGCTCTCTATCCCTCTCTCTGTGCAACAGAACACTGACGTGAGAAGGAGGTGAATCGCTGCTGGAAAAAGCAAAATACAGTGGTCCTTCAACATACAATGATAATTGAATACCAAAGATAGGGCTATGTAAGTACAAATCAACAGCTGGTGTGCTGCTACAATTCCAATAGACATTAATCTTTATTAGACATACATAATTAAAAACATTAAAACATGGGACAGTAACAAAACAGACAAATCATGGCTGCTACATAGGTAGGTAGATGAAAAAATATGCAAATAGACTTTTGTGCAAAAAATACTATATTAAAGTGACTTGTGCAATCTGTAAAGCTACAAGAAATGCAGCATATGGTAGATATAAACAATCAGACCACTTCAATATGTAAACAGTGAATTTTTTGGCCACATCCAGATAATATTGCACATAACATAAAGTGACACCGTGGAGAAAAGCAGGGCAGTAAGTAAGCCTGCACTGGTCTGATCCGTCACTGAGCTGGACAAGAGAAAACACCTAAGAATGTTGGTAGGGCAAGGGAAAGAAAAGCCCCCCACACTATAAACGGTGTCAGCTAGTAGGCTGAAAAATAAATTCTCACAGCAGAGTGATGGATCAGACCATAATGAACACATACCCCTATGCAGCACGCCAGACCCCAACGCCGTTTCGCTGTGAAGGCTTCCTTAGGGAGTGATTTTTTTAATTATGTATGTCTAATAAAGATTAATTTCTATTTGAATTGATTTGTCCTGGTGTGTTTATGGGAATTTATACAATGATAATTGGTTCCAGGAGGACCATTATTTGTTGAAACCATTGTATGTTGTGTACATATGTCTATGGAAAACTGGCAACTGGTTCTGGAGCCCGCTATAACATATTGTAAAAAAAAACCTCTCCATAATCATCTAGCACCTAGCAGATTGAAGAATTTAAAAGAAAACACCAAATGCTTCTGTTGTTCCCATAACAACCACTTTCTTCACAAAAAAAAAAAAAATACTTGTTTTGGTACCTTTCGTTGCGGAATCTCTAGGTGCCTGTGCTGTAAGTGGATTCCTATTAGTGGCATCACCAGTATTTGCTCACGTTCTACTGACGAATGTGTATCACTGAAGAAAGAAATAATTGTTCTTCCTCCTATGTGATCTACCTTTTAACCTGTAAATGGGGCATAAAATACATAGGGCGTACGGTCCAGTGCCTACGGGCAAGAATGAGCAAACACAGTCATAATATTAATATTAGGTTTACGCAGCACAGTGTATCTCGTCCCAATGCACTGTCCCATGTCGGTGAATTAGACTGTCTCCTGGTTTGTGTTATCAAATCGATTGGGGATGATGTCCCTAATAGATTCCAACGTCTGATTAACAGAGAATCCTTTTGGATATATCAGTTTAACACACTGTGGCCGTAAGGTCTTAATGAATGTATTGAAAGAACGGAATTGTAAAACAGACCATTTTTATCATGTTTTTCTTTGTGTCTCTCTCTTATTAAAGTAATCCCCAACATACGATGGCCCCAACATACAGTACTTTTAACATTCAATGGCCTCTCAGCGCCCATCGTATGTTGAAGACAGCATCAACATACGATGCTTCTGTTTGTCGGGGCCATCACAAAAATGGCTATCCGGCAGCGCTGACTGCTTCAGCAGCCGCTGGATAGCTGTTTAACCGGTTGCCATCTAAGGAGATGGCAATCAGTGTGTGACACAGGCTCCTGACTCGAGCCCGCGCCATAATGGCCGCCCCCAGCTGATTCCTGTAGCTGGGGGCGGGGGTTAATAGCTGACATGGGGGGTTGCCACGGCCAGCTATTAGCTCTTTAGATCGCTGCTATCAAAGGTGACAGAGGTGTCTAAAGGGACCTGTAAATGCTCCCTGGTGGTCCAGTGGGGTGGATTGACCCCCCCCCTCCCCGCAACGCAATTGCAGGGGGGACGATACACTTTGGAGGTAGCCGGAGGGCTTACCTCTCATTCCCTGGTGTCCATAGTCTTCATTTGATTGAGCCTGGCTGGACCAGGCTCAACCAAATGAGCACAGATCACACAGATCAATGGTGTTCTATGGAATTCCATTGATCTGTATGAGGATTCTAATGGTTCCTCCTAAAAGTCCCATAAGAGGACTAATAAAGTGTAAAAAAAAGTTTAATAAAAGTAAAAAAAAAACACATTCAACCCTTCCTTATTAAAAGTTTAAATCACCCCCCTTTTCCCAAATTCCATATAAAAAAATATGTAAACAAAATGAAAAGCCGCCACAGCTGACTATTTCATCCATGATTGGTGTTTGTAAGTGTTGTGCCTGGATTCTGCACAACTGCACCAGGTGAGTGCGTTTTCTCACTCAAGTGTATATTCAACTTTACAATCAAGGTCCCACACAAGGAAGCGCTCCTGTGCCTTTTATGTAGTTTGGGTGGATGTTCTTGTTTTGGTGTATTTGCAGTAGTGCCATATTCTTTCTATTTTCTGATGATGGATTTTTATGGTGCTCGGTGAGCTGGTTAAAGCTTGGGATATGTTTTATAACTTACCCCTGCTTTGTACTTCTTCATAACTTTATCTCTGATCTGTTTGGTGAGCTCATTGGTCTTCAGACTGCTGCTTATTCAGTAATGCTCTCTAACAAACTCTAATGTCTTCACAGAACAGGTGTATTTGTACTGAGATCAAATTGTAGGCAGGTGAACTCAGTTTACTAATCATGTATTTTGAAAATGTGACTTGTGAAGGCCATTGTTCATACCAGATCTTTGTTAGGGGTGAATACATATGCATTTAACACTTTTCAGATTTTTATTTGTGAATACTTGTGCAATCTATGTAATATTTCCCCTCCCTTCTCCCCACTTGGACTATTAGACTATTTTGTGTTGTTCTATTACATTACATTGCAATGGAATACATTTAAATCTGTGGTTACTGTATTCACCGGCATAAAACACATTTTTTTAACCCCTTGAGGACGTTTTTCCGTTTCTGCATTTTCTTTTCTTTTTTTTTTATAACAAGTGAATTTTACTAACAAAGTAAACGAAATATGTGCACTCGTTTTAGCCTGAGATTAAAACATGATTTAGCCAATTTGAAGACATAACGTGAGAAGAATTCCTCCTTATCACCAGAGGGTTATGAAAGGTATTACAATTGTCCTGTATTGTGGATGCTGGTTAACCATATATCCCATCTAGATGAAAAGGTAGAATCTGTACCGAGGGCACATGAAACCTTATATTCATGCCAACAGTTAAAATTTATTCCCTGCACTATTTCCCTAATAGTAGGGGTGGCTGGTGTCTTCCATTTTTTGATGATGGAGTGTCGTGCCGTGATAAGTGCATGAAATATAACGGTTTTATGGAAAAAATAATACTTATCAATGTTTATATTAAGAAGGGCCAGGGCGGTTTTCAATATGATTGGGAGGTTGCATATTTGGGATAGGAATCTGCCTAATTTTTTCCAAAAGATAAGTATTTGAGGACAATCCAACCATATGTGCATAAATGTGCCCGAATTAGTCCATCTCCAGCAGACATCCAGAGTAGACGAGAACTGGGCTAATCGATATGGGGTTAAATACCACCTATAGAATAATTTTTTAGAAGTTTCTAAATGATTTATACACTTAGAAAATTTTGGTATGATAGCGTGGGCTTTATTCCATTGGAGGGTAGTGGAATTGCAATTCAGATCAGATTCCCACCTAGTTTTATACACAGTAGAAGTGGATAATGTAGATTTCAGGAGAAAACTATAGCTCCAAGTTATGTTGTGTCCTACTAGTTTTGTGTTGTATAGCCATTTAATGAGTTCAGAATCAACAGTATCTAAGGGGGCTTTAATAGAAAACAATGCGTGGCGAAGTTGAAGGTATTTGTAGAATTCTTTATGAGGAATTTCGAATTGTTCGTGCATTGTTTCAAAAGGGACACAAAGGTTACCGTCCCATATGTCTTTAATATAATTTATACCTCTAGAAACCCAGCCCATCATATTAAGGCCAGGAATATGGGACATTAGGGTGAGTATATGAGAATGAAGGATATTGACTGTACATAATTTGTGTTTTAAAATATAGTGGTTCCAGCAGTGAAGCATGGCCCCCAGGGTCGGGTGTGGAAGAGAAAAGTCAGACTTAAATACATAAGCCGCAGTTAATATATGGCAGACAGGTAGCTTCCCCAAAAGGGAGGTTTCCATTACCACCCACAATTTAGACGTGTCACATAACCATAAGCTTTTAAGTTGCTCCACATGGACTGCTCTATAGTAATGGACAATGGAGGGACAACCTATACCCCCCTAAGAAATAGGTGGGAAAAGGGATGTCATTTGGATTCTATGTCTCCTTTTAGCCCATATAAACTGCATTAGGATAGACTGGATTTTACGTAAATAAGAGTAAGGAAGGGGGATTGGGACGTTCCTAAACGTGTACAAAATTTTGGGTAGAATCATCATTTTGATAGCCACCACCCTCCCCAACCACGAGACACCCACAGCCAGAAGGTTAGCTACACAATTTTTTAGGGTTTTTAACAAAGTGGAATAGTTGGCCTCAAAAAGATTACTACAAGGGTAGGTAAGTTGTATTCCCAAATATGTAAGCGAGTCTTTAGCCCAGGGGAAAGGGAATCAGGATTTGAAAATCTGGACCAACGTTTAAGAGAGCCCCAGTCCCAGGATCTGAGATTTATTGTTATTTATTTTGTAGTAGGAAATATCGCTAAAGGCGTTCAAATTTTCCACTATATATGAGGTAGGGAGACCTCATATATAGTTCTTACATATAATAAGAATAACATATGTGGTATCACCGTGTGTGGAAATGTCCAAATTATAAAAATTTATTGTTAATTAAACCGCACGGTCAATGGTGTATGCGCAAAAAAATTCCAAAGTCCAAAATAGCGCATTTTTGGTCACTTTTTATATCATGAAATTATGAATAAAAATTGATCAAACAGTCTGATCAATACATAAATGGTACCGCTAAAAACTTCAGATCACGGCACCAAAAATTAGCCCTCATAACACCCCTTACTTGGAAAAATAAGAAAGTTATAGGGGTCAGAAGATGACAATTTTAAACGTATACATTTTCCTGCATGTAGTTATGATTTTTTCCAGAAGTACAACAAAATCAAACCTATATAAGTAGGGTATCATTTTAACCATATAGACCTACAGAATAATGATAAGGTGTCGTTTTTACCAAAAAATGCACTGCGTAGAAACGGAAGCCCCCAAAAGTTGCGAAATTGTGCTTTTTCTTAAATTTTGTCGAACAATCATTTTTTTTCCATTTTGGCCGTAGATTTTTGGGTACAATTACTGATGTAATTACAAATTAGAATTGGTGGAGCAAAAAATAAGCTCTCATATGGATTTTTAGCTGCAAAATTTAAAGGGTTATGATTTTTAAAAAGTAAGGAGGAAAAAACGAAAGGGCAAAAACTGGAAAACCCTCCGTTCCCAAGGGGTAAATAAGCTCAGAAATTAAGTTTTGTGTAATAATGAAAAATGACACTGAGAAAAAGTACTGAACACATGAAGAAAGGAAGGTACAAAAAGGCCTGGGAAACAAAGACAACAGCTGAATTCTACCAGTAATTTTAAAGCAATCCAGCCCTTTGTCAGAACAAATTAATATAACTTGGTTCAGTCCCAACTGATGGCTACAAAAAGGTCTCATTGCCGAGGTGTCACACAAGACACATCTCATGATAGAAGCAAAGAGCTGTCTCCAGACCTTCACAACCTAATTGTTGTTTCAGTGAGCACTGTTGGGGTCATAATACGGAAGTGGTCATTTTACCACAAATTTGCCTCGACCAGGTGCTACTTGCAAGATTTCTACAACTTTGTTGGGGCTTTGGTTTCTAGACAGTGTAATTTCAGTACAATTGACACATTATCTTTATTCTGTAGTTCAATATAATTAAAATGATATTCATCAAAGAGAAAAAGAATAGACGGACGACTCACCCACACACACCCATAATTAAAATGATACCCAGTTTATATAGGTTTGGTTTTATTGTACTACTTTTACAAGATATAACTTTTTGTATGAAAATTATTGTGCTTATTTTTCCATATACGGGGTTCTACGAGGACTCATTTTTTATCTGTACAATTTTTGTTTGGATGGCACTTTTTGGCCGCTTTTTATAAAAAAAAATTCTGCTAGATAAAGTTACCAAAATAATCAATTCTGGACTTTCGTATTCTTTTATGTTTACTCTATTGACTGTGCAGATTAATTAACATTATATTTCAATAGATTAGACATTTACGCACTCGGTGATACTACATACTTTATGTTTATTTTTGTTTACATTATTTTATTTTAAAAAGAAAAAAGGGGTGGTGATTCAAACTTTCATTAGGGGAGGGGATTATTCACAATCATTATTTTTGTATGCATTTTTTCACTATTTTTTAGTCCCTATAGGAGACTATTACATGTAATTTTGCAATTGCATATACTAAACAATGCAGTGCCATAACACAGCACTGAGCATTGTTATAGGTGCTCCATTAGTACACGTTGCCATAGCTTCCTGCACACAGAGAGCGCCAATTTGGACAGAACAGAAGCAGATAGGGACCCTTTGCCCATCCTCTCAGCTAATCAAGACCCCACAACTTTGTCATGGTGGTCCTGATGAGCTCCCTGAGTAACCCGCTGTGTTTTATGCAGCATTTAGAAGTCACAATCAACTTTTATTGCAGCGTCCAATGGGTTATCGTCGGTCCTTGGCCCGATCTGTGATGTCCAGCATTAGCCGTGGGTCCCAGCTGATAGCAGCCAGGACCCGCTGTGTGTGAAACGTGCTTAGCGGGAGTGGGACTAGGGTGTTCATGTATACCCAAGGGGGAGATTTATCAAAACCTGTCCAGAGGAAAAGTTGCTGAGTTGCCCATAGCAACCAATCAGATTGCATCTTTTATTTTGCAGAGGCCTTTTAAAAAATGAAAAGAGAGTTCTGATTGGTTGTCATGGGCAACTCAGCAACTTTTCCTCTGGACAGGTTTTGATAAAACTCCCCCAATGTCTCAAAGAGGTTAAAGGGGTACTCCAGTGGGAAAAAAAAATTCATATCAACTGGCTCCAGAAAGTTAAACAGATTTGTAAATTAGAACAGCAAAAGCCAGCGATAAAATTAACTTCACCTTTATTTTCATCCAGATTAAAACATCGACATGGATTTGTCTCAGACAACAATGACAGTAGAATAAAACTCAGGAAACGTCCAGCATGACGCATTTCAGGTCATGTGACCCTTCATCAGATGCAGATGGGTAGTGGGGAGGTGGACAAATATATAGGGCTGAATGGAACAGGTGTGATGACCACAACTAAGGGTTTAACCCCATAAGTTCCGAGTCCCAAATACCTCGCCACTGCAAATCATGATCCCAAACATGACATATAGTTTTCGAACAGAATCAAACAATACAAATTCTACTTTTGAAAAAACCTTCATATATGATGCAAAAAAAAATAGAAAAATATTTAATAATGCAAAATATAATCAGACCTTAAATTAAGACCATATGGCTGAAATGTGTGTAGTGAGTAAATCCAAAAGACTTCTCTATTGTGCAAAGTTTTAATACGGTCACCACCTCTTTCTGGTTGCTGAACTACTTCAATACGATAAAACTGAAAATCAGACACGTCACCTGAGTGTACCGTTCTAAAATGTTTTGACACATTCGAGGCATTAGTATAAAACGTACTATTCACCCCTCTCAGGTGTTCTTGGATCCTTTTCTTCAAAGCTCTTTTTGTGCTGCCAATATAGGAAATGTTGCAGCTTCTGCAACAGATCCTATATACAACACATGTAGACTGGCAATTAATAAACTGCTGAATAGCAACAGATGTGAGGTCATTCATGGCTATTGAAGAAATTTTAACCGCATGTTCACACACAACACATCTAGTTTGCCCACATTTGAAAAATCCCTTCAGATTTAACCAAGATGAGCAGGTGTTAGATTTGTATGAAGATGGAAGCGAACTGGGAGATAACAAATTTGCTAAGTTTGGAGCCCGTCTGGTAGAAAAATTTACACCATGTTGTAAATATTTATTTAAAGTTGAATCCTGCATTAAAACAGGTAAGAACTTAGTAATAATGTTTTTAATTGTGTTCAATTCCACATTATATGTGGTAACAAATGTGGGCTTAAAGGAGGGCATTTCAGAATTTTATTTTTTTTATTTTGGTTTAGCTTTGAGAAGATCATTTCTAGATTTCAACTGAACCTTGCGTTTAGCTCTATTAAGAGTCCAGAGCTGATAGCCCCTATGACGTAACCAGTGGCAAACCGTATCAGATTCAATATAACACATCTCTTCAGTTTAACAGTTTCTCCGAGCCCGTGTCAACTCACCAACAGGGAAGGCTAAAACTGTATGTTTGGGGTGGCACGATTCCGCTCGGAGAATAGTGTTGCCAACAGTAGGCTTTCAAAAAGTGCTGGTGTGAACATTTCCCTCACTAGCGTGCAACAAAATATACAGAAACGTTGTAGTGGATTGATGCCAGGAATGTGTGAAAAACAAAATGTGAGGTTTGTTATTGACATATTCAACGAAAGAAGATACTTTATGCTCAGAGGACCACCATATAATGATAACGACATCCACAAACCTCCAATACCAAACAATATGGGAGGAAAAGGGATTGGTGTCATTAAAGATGTATTGCATTTCCCACTAGTGGAGAAAAATATTTGCCACTGATGGGTTTGTGGATGACGTTATCATTATATGGTCGTCCACTGAGCATGAAGCGTCTTTCGTTGAATATGTCAATAACAATCCTCACAATTTGTTTTTCACACATTCCTGGCATCAATCCACTACACCGTTTCTGGATATTTTGTTGCAGGCTAGTGAGGGGCATGTTCACAACAGCACTTATAGAAAGCCTACTGCTGGCTACACTATTCTCCGAGCGGAATTGTGCCACCCCAAACATATGGTTTTAGCCATCCCTGTTGGTGAGTTGACACAGGCTCAGAGAAACTGTTCAACTGAAGAGATGTGTTATATTTAATCTTAGACGGTTTGCCACTGGTTACGTGATAGGGGCTATCAGCTCTGGCCCCTAATAGGGCTAAACGCAAGTTGAAATCTAGAAATGATCTTCTCAAAGCTAAACCCAAAAAAAAAAAAAAAAATTCTGAAATGCCCTCCTTTAACCCCTTAAGGACCCAGACAATTTTCAGTGTAGGACCCGGCCATTTTTTGCACATCTGACCACCTTCACTTTAAACATTAATAACTCTGGGATGCTTTTACATTTCATTCTGATTCCGAGATTGTTTTTTCGTGACATATTCTACTTTATGTTAGTGGTAAAATTTTGTCGATACTTGCATCATTTCTTGGTGAAAAATTCCAAAATTTTATGAAAAAATTTAAAATTTTGCATTTTTTTTTTACTTTGAAGCTCTCTGCTTATTAGGAAAATGAATATTCCAAATAAATGATATATTGATTAACATATACAATATGTCTACTTTATGTTTGCATCATAAAGTTGACATGTTTTTAATTTTGGAAGACATCAGAGGGCTTCAAAGTATAGCAGCAATTTTCCAATATTTCACAAAATGTTCAAAATCAAAAATTTGCAGGGACCAGTTCAGTTTTGAAGTGGATTTGAAGGGCCTTCATATTAGAAATACCCCATAAATGACCCCATTATAAAAACTGCACCCATTTAAAGTATTCAAAGTGACATTCAAAAGGTTTGTTAACCCTTTAGGTGTTTCACAGGAATAGCAGCAATTTGAAGGAGAAAATTACAAATCTTCATTTTTTACACTGGCATGTTCTTGTAGACCCAATTTTAGAATTTTTATAAGGGGTAAAAGGAGAGAAATCTTCCTAAAATGTGTAACCCAATTTCTCTCGAGTAAGGAAATACCTCATATGTGTATGTTAAGTGTTCAGCGGGTGCACTAGAGGGCTCAGAAGGGAAGGAGCGATTTTGTAGATTGAGTTTTTCTGAAATGGTTTTTGGGGGTCACGTTTAGAAAGCCCCTATGCTGCCAGAACAGCAAAAAGACAAAACACATGGCATACTATTTTAGAAAAACTACAGCCCTCAAGGAACGTAACAAGGGGTACAGTGAGCCTTAACACCTCACAGGTGTTTGACGACTTTTTATTAAATTTGGATGTGAAAATGAAAAAATTTTCACTAAAATGCTGTTTTTTCCCCAAATTTTACATTTTTACAAGGGTAATAGGAGAAAATGACCCCCATGTATGGAAATACCCCATGTGTGGACGTCAAGTGCTCTGCTGGCACACTACAATGCTCAGAAGAGGAGGAGCGCCATTGAGCTTTTGGAAAGAAAATTTGTTTGGAATGGAAGTCAGGGGCCATGTGCATTTACAAAGCCCCCGTGGTGCCAGAACAATGGACCCCACCACATGTGACCCCATTTTGGAAACTACACCCCTCATAGAATTTAATAAGGGGTGCAGTGAGCATTTATACCCCACTGACATTTGACAGATCTTTGGAACAGTGGGCTTTGCAAATAAAAAATTATATTTTTCATTTTCACGGACCACTTTTCCAAAAATCTGTCAGACACCTGTGGGGCGTAAATGCTCACTGAACCCCTTATTACATTACATGAGGGGTGTAGTTTCCAAAATTGGGTCACATGTGGGGGGGGTCCTTTGTTTTGGCACTATGGGGGCTTTGTAAACACAAGTGGCCTTTAATTCTGGGCAAATTTTCTCTTCAAAAGCCCAATGGCGCTCTTTCTCTTCTGAGCATTGTAGTGCACCGCAGAGCACTTTACATCCATATATGGGGTATGTTCTTACTCAGAAGAAATGGGGTTACAAATTTTGGGGGGCTTTTTTCCTATTTTCCTTTGTGAAAATGAAAAATTTAGGGTAACAACAGCATTTTAGTGAAATTATTTTTTTTCCATCCAACTTTGAAGAATTTTCATTAAACACCTGTGGGGTGTTAAGGCTCACTATACCCCTTGTTACGTTCCGTGAGGGGTGTAGTTTCCAAAATCGGGTCACATCTGGGTATTTCTTTTTTTGTGCTTATGTCAGAACCGCTGTAAAATCAGCCACCCCTGTGCAAATCAATAATTTAGGCCTCAAATGTACATGGTGCGCTCTCACTCCTGAGCCTTGTTGTGCGCCCGCAGAGCATTTTACGCCCACATATGGGGTAATTCCGTACTCAGGAGAAATTGCGTTACAAATTTTTTCCTTTTACCGCTTGTAAAAATAAAAAGTATGGGTCAACACCAGCATGATAGTGTACATTTTTTTAAATTTTTTTACACAAACAGGCTGGTGTAGCCCCCAACTTTTCCTTTTCATAAGGGGTAAAAGGAGAAAAAGCCCCAAAAATGTGTAGTGCAATTTCTCCCGAGTACGGAAATACCCCATATGTGGCACTAAACTGTTTCCTTGAAATACGACAGGGCTTCGAAGTGAGAGAGCGCCATGCGCATTTGAGGACTAAATTAGGGATTGCATAGGGGTGGACATAGAGGTATTCTACGCCAGTGATTCCCAAACAGGGTGCCTCCAGCTGTTGCTAAACTCCCAGCATGCCTGGACAGTCAGTGGCTATCCGGAAATGCTGGGAGTTGTTGTTTTCCAACAGCTGGAGGCTCCATTTTGGAAACACTGCCATACAATACGTTTTTCATTTTTAGTGGGGGGGGGGGGGGACAGTGTAAGGGGTGTATATTTAGTATTTTACCCTTCATTATGTGTTAGTGTAGTGTAGTGCAGTGTTTCCCAACCCAGTCCTCAAGGCACACCAACATTCCGGTTTTTTTCAGTTACTCCATTGGAATAGAACAGGGAAAAATGTAAATCCTGGACTGTTGGTGTGCCTTGAGGACTGGGTTGGGAAACACTGGTGTAGTGTAATGTTTTTAGGGTACATTTGCACTGGCGGAGGTTTACAGTGAGTTTTCCGCTAGGAATTTGCGCTGCAGCGAAAATTTTCTGCACAGTGATCTCCAAACTGTGACCCTCCAGCTGTTGCAAAACTACAAATCCCAGCATGCCCAAACAGCTGTCTGGGCGTGCTGGGAGTTGTTGTTTTGCAACATCTGGAGGGCTACAGTTTAGAGACCACTGTATAGTGGTCTCAAACTGTAGCCCTCCAGATGTTGCTAGGCAACTCACCAACTTCCATACGATCCAGGGAGCCAGCCGCACGACATCGCCACCCGCCGATCACAGCAGCCAATCGCCGCCCGCAGTTGCTGCCGATGGGTAAATGGACTTCGGGGCCGGTCCTCTGTCAGTTTCCCCATCCTGCCCGGCCTATTGTGGGTGGGTAGAACGGGGAAACCGAAAGTTACCCCCTACCCCCGATCTGCTATTGGTTGTCGCTTCTAGATGACCAATAGCAGGGATAGGAGGGGTGGCACCCCTGCCACCTCACTCCTATCCCTTCAGGGGGATCGTGGGTGTCTTAGACAGCCCTGATCCCCCTTATTTTCCGGGTCACTGGGTCACCATAGACTCGTATGACCCGGAACAGCCGCAAATCGTAAGTGTGAATTCACTTGCGATTTGGGCCGAATGCTGACATGGGGGGTTCTGATGACCCCCCTAAGCATTTGCGCGGGGTGTCTGCTGATCGCGGCGGGGTCCGAAATTCCCACGGGCGTACAGGTACGTCCTGGGTCCTTAAGTACCAGGGTGTAAGGACGTACCCGTACTACCTACGTCCTTAACAGCTGCAACATTTCCTATATTGGCAGTACAAAAAGAGCTTTGACGAAAAGGATCCAAGAACACCTGAGAGGGGTGAATAGTACATTTTATACTAATGCCTCGAATGTGTCAAAACATTTTAGAACGGTACACTCAGGTGACGTGTCTGATTTTCAGTTTTATCGTATTGAAGTAGTTCAGCAACCAGAAAGAGGTGGTGACAGTATTAAAACTTTGCACAATAGAGAAGTCTTTTGGATTGACTCACTACACACATTTCAGCCATATGGTCTTAATTTAAGGTCTGATGATATTTTGCATTACTAAATATTTTTCAATTTTTTCTTTTTGCATCATATATGAAGGTTTTTTCGCAAGTAGAATTTGTATTGTTCGATTCTGTTCAAAAACTATATGTCATGTTTGATATGATTCGCATTGGCGAAGTCTTTGGGACTCGGAACTCATGGGGTTAAACCCTTAGTTGTGGTCATCACACCTGTTCCATTCAGCACTATATATCTTTCCACCTCCCCACTACCCATCATGCATCTGATGAAGGGTTACATGACCTGAAACGCGTCATGCTGGACATTTCCTGAGTTTTATTCTACTGTCATTGTTGTCTGAGACAAATCCATGTTGATGTTTTAATCTGGATGAAAATAAAGGTGAAGTTAATTTTATCGCTCGCTTTTGCTGTTCTATATCAGTATTGAAGGTTTTGTTTTTTTTCATGTGAAAGGATTGGGTGAGCTGAAAATTACTTAATACTTCCAGTACTTATCAGCTGCTGTATACTACAGAGGAAATAAAGTTCTGGTGGGAGCAGAGAGCACTGTGGTCATACAGAAAAGAACACCTCAACTTCCTCTATAGTATACAGCAGCTGATAAGTACTGGAAGGATTACAATTTTTTTAATAGAAGTAATCTGTTTTACTTTCTGGAGCCAGTTGATATGAAAAAAATTGTTTTCCATCAAAGTACCCCACTAAGTAGTCTCCCCCAATAAATCCCCTCAAAAATAAAACCACTCCCCTCTGCTCGGCTCCCACGCTGAGGTCTTTAAATCCTCCATTTAGTTACCAGGGCAGGACCTTCTCATGCCAGCCACGTGATGACATAATTCGGCTGGTATCCGGATGGGTATTGGGGACATTTGCACAAATGTCCAGTATCGTGCAAATGTCCGGTATTGTGCAAATGTCCGGTATCGGCACAGGGACATCCTTAACATTTTTGTTCAGTTCAAGCTCACCAAGAATATCCAACAACCAAATAATGAAGTTTTTAGTTAATTTACAGTATGTCCTGCCCACCTACAGGATCCCCCAAGATAAGCTATCTCTTTTGGTCAGTTTATTGAGAGATTAGGTTTGAGTGATGTGGGTAACTGTAGACATTAGAGTACAGGATATATGCAAACAAGACAAACATTACATGGAAGTCATTAAAAAATAGAAGAAAAAAGATTCATAGATATACATACATTCCAAATGCTTTGACCTTTGGAGGGAAGAACAGATAATGATTCTCAAGAAATGCTGTTCCATAACTGAGCTGAAAGATCCCGGCCAATATTACATCCCCGTGTTTCAAATGCACAGACGTATCTGCTAATGAATGGAGCGTACAGTTTTTCAGGAATTTTGCTTCATTAGTGGCAGCGAGCAAGAGCAATATTACAGCTGTGGTCTGAAGCAATTTCAATCTGAGGAAAAATACAATATCCATTGTCTCTTAACATATAAACATTGAAAGTTTGTAGCCATTGCTAAATCACAAACTGCAAGAGAAACAAAGTCCATTGAAGCAACAGGTTGTTTCACGTCACACTGACGCTTCTTCCGACCTCTCAGGCTGGTAGAAGCCTCAGTGTGGCGTGAAACAGCCTGTTGCCTACGTGATTGCCCTGCATGCACCTTCACTCTCCTTGCATCTATCAGCCGAATGTCTTTGAGCCAATACAAAAGTGAGATAATGAAGCTCAACCAGGCTCCCTTGAAGATAACACAGTACCCACATACCATCTACACATGCCTCATACAGAGGTATATATATCCTGTTTTCCTGTTGCATTCTGTATTATTTCTTATAGGAGGAAATATATATCTCCATAAAACAGAGCAGCAGTGGTTTTTTTAAGTTTTGTTTTATTGGGGTTAATAGGTTGGTTGTGGTAGAAATCACATTTACACAGGCTTTGTGATAATTTTGCAACAATATCCCCCAGTGCCAGCGCAAAATCGATTTTAAATTCCTGCCAGTTGCATTTTATCCTGATCATAGCTTCAACCTGTGTCCAGAATTCACTTATGATCAAACTTGTCAACTTTAAGTTTGAATTGTGTTTATCGTACAACAAGGTACTTATAAGACAAGTTTAATAAAACAAAAATTTTTAAAATACAGTCGCTTTAGAAGCCTAATGTGTTTGGAATGCACAGGCTTTTTAGTATAATGCGTGTTTGCGTGTACACAACTAGAAAGATTTGAGGTTCGTTTGCGGAAAATTATGAAGTTCAACAAAACTGTGTTAACAGGCCACATACATGTCAGAGAAATACGCTCTTGCGTGCCAGAGATCACAGCACAATGAGTACTGAAGGTGTTTGCGGAACAATATCAAATGCAACAGACCTGAATTAACACTACAGGCTAGATACGTGTAACTAATCAACAGGCTTTTGGGGTGGCAGAGGAGACAGCATATTGAGTATTGAAGGTGTTTGCTGAACAATATCAAATGCAACAGACCTGTATTAACACTACAGACAAGATACGTGTAACTAATTAACTCACTTTGGGTGGCAGAGGAGACAGCAAAATTAGTACTGACGGTGTTTGCGGAACAATATTAAATACACCACAACTGACTAACACTACAGGCTCAATACATGTAACTTCAACAAGCTTTTTGGGTGGCACAGATCACTGCACCTCACTGGCTACTGTAGCTTGTTCAGAAACACTATTAGAGTCACAAATCACTACTGTGTTTACAGGCCCTATAGGCATATATAGTTGCCACTTGAATATACTTTGTGGGTGGAGGCCCCGATCACTGCATCTCACTGGCTACTGTAGCTGGTTTAGGAACACTATTATAGTCACAAATCACTACTATCTTCACAGGCCCTATATGTATATATAGATGCCAATTGAATATGCATTGTGGTGGCACAGATCAATGCACCTCATTGGAGCTGGTTCAGGCACAATAACAATCAATTCAGGTATATGCAGGTGTGAGCCCTTCAGAGGCTGTGAGTAAGCTCTTTTGGTGTATAAGAGCCAATATAGGATTCTTGCATGGGGATTGAATCCTGTTCACACACACACAAGGTCTCTCTTTCTAATCTGTATCTCTCTCTTTCTAGCTTTCCCTATTACTGCTTCTCTTGCTCTCTTCAGTTGCTCTGTCGCTCTGAACGCTGTAAGTGACATCACTGGCCTTTTCTCTGTGTCCCTTGCTGTATCCTATTTGTCTTTGTGCTGTTTGACACATGAAAGCAGCCAATCACATGATAGACCTGGGTTATCATGTGATCTGCTGCTTTCCCTACTTCATCCCACAATCCACTGACCTCCCTGCTTCTTCCGTCCGCCCAAAAAACATGCTTTCACAGTATTTAGTGCTATTTACCAGCTCGCTAAAAACCTGTAAATAGCCCTAAGTTTTGGATCAAATCCAGGTTTGCTGGATTGGGCTCACTCATCTCTAGTACTGACCCTTTTTACAACTGTGTACAGAGATTTTCACATCAGTACCTGTCGCCATTGGGGCTCACACTCTAATCTCAGTGTGTTTTTGGAATGTGGGATGCATAGTATACTATGGAACATGTATAAAATTTGGTGATTGTGAATTTAAAGGTCACCACTGCTCCCTCTGCGTGGGCCTCACGGGATGACCTGACTGCCATCGCTCCAAAATTAAAAAAAATATATATATAAATATATATTCATGACAGTGTATCCCGGCATAATACAGATATGCCTGACCCCCTATCATGTATCTACAGTACTACAAAGAATCTGTATACCATATAAGTGATTACATAAAGGACCATATAGAGATAACTGCCAGCTGTACACAGGATTTGTATACCATATAAGTGATTATATACGGGAACATATAGAGGTAGATATCAGCTGTAAACAGGATCTGTATATCATATAAGTGATTAAACTCACGTCTTCTCTGATCGGTGTCATTCTCTTTCCATTTTCTTTTCCATCCGATTCAGACGGCATGACATCTTCTCCCAAATGCGACTCGTCTCTGCAGAGTATCATGCCCACATTGGTTTACCGTAATAATATATCAAATTGTCACGGAGAGCGCTCAGGTCCGGCGCTCTCACTGTGAGCACTCGCCGCCTCCTTCCCCGGCGGAACCGTGATTCGCATCGCAGGACGCGCCCGCATGTGATTCGCGGCCCCTTCGTTAACTGCTGCTGCCTGTCTCTCTGGTTCCCTGCGCGCGCGCTCCCGCCTCCTAGGGCTCGCGTGCTGGCTTCTCCAGATTTAAAGGGCCAGCGCACCACTATTTGGTGCCTGGTGCTTCCCATATGTTATTTAAGCCTGCTCCTCCCCTTCTTCCCTGCCGGATCTTCAGTGCCCCTAGCCTGAGATTAAGCATTCCCTATTGTCTGTTTGCCTTAAGTCCGACTACGCCTCTGCCTCATCCATCTGTACCTCATCTTGCCCAGCTACCTGAGGGGTCAAGTCATATCGGGGGTAGCGACCTGGGTGTCGTCTGCCGCAGCAAGCCCATCCTGCCTTGCGGTGGGCTCTGGTGAAGACCAGCGGCACACAGGTCGGAGGATCCACATCCAGCACCATTACAGCAAGATCCGGCCATGGATCCCGCTGGGGTTCCTCTGCCTGATAATCCGGATCTCACTTCTATCATGACGCTCCAGTCGCAGCAGTTGGCCCAGCAGGCACAACAGTTAAGCCAATTGTCCACCATGATACAGCAGTTGCTATCTGCTCAACAAGGACCACAGCAGCTAAAGCCACCTCCTGCTCCATTGTTGCCCTGCAGTCATCTCGGGATCTAAGCTCTGTTTGTCTCTTCCTGAGAAGTATGAGGGGGATTCCAAGTCTTGCCGTGGTTTCGTGACACAGTTCTCCATGCACACTGAACTCATGGCGGAACAGTTCCCTATGGAACGAGTGAAGGTGGCCTTTATTGTCAGTCTCCAAACTGGAAGGGCCTTGGCCTGGGCAACTCCGCTATGGATTGATCCACTCACAACTAATCTCCAGGCCTTTCTGACAGAACTCCGGGGTGTCTTTAAAGAACCTGCTCGAGCTTCTTCTGCTGAGACGGCTTTGCTGAGTCTTTCCCAGGGCAACTCCTCTGTGGGCGAGTATGCCATTTGATTTTGCACCCTGGGATAGGAGTTATCTTGGAACAATGAAGCTCTTTGCGCCACTTTCAAGAGAGGACTTTCTAGTCATATCAAGGATGTCCTCGCTGCCCGGGAATTGCCATCTACCCTAAATGAACACATACATTTGGCATCAGTCTGCATGACCTTGGCGCTTTCCTCGCCTGGCACTTGTCTTCCAGCAACCACCGTAACCTACGTTGCCTCCCGCAGTGGAGGCTATGCAGGTGGACTGGTCTTGCCTGACCCTGTGGGAAAGAACTCGCACCTAGGGTTTGTGGGAGAGGCCTCCCTAGGTGTGAATACCACCTCTCTACGCTTGAATTTGACAGTCAAGCTTTCTCTACCCTCCAACGAGACTATTTTTGTTCTTGTTTTCCTGGACTCTGGTTCCCCGAGAAATGTCATCGATGCCTCCCTAGTACATAGGTATCATTTGCCAGTTTCCCGCCTTGTGAAGCCTTTGTACATCTCTTCAGTCAATGGAGAAAATCTGGACTGTACTGTCTTATTCCCACAGACCCCTTATCTATGCAAGTTGGAGTTCTGCATAAGGAAAAATTGTCCTTCTACGTACTTCCTCATTGTACCTTCACTCTTCTATTTGGCCTTCCTTGGTCGCAACTACATGCTCCACATCTTGATTGGAAAACTGGAGAAGTACTTCGTTGGGGAACCTACTGCTATAACAACTGTTTTCATACCCTTCTATCCAAGCTGGTGTCTCCTTCTACTCCTCTGTCCGGTTCGCCATTGTTCCTTCTGGACTTTGCTGACATCTTCAGTGAAAAGCAAGCTGAAGTTTTACCACCACATCATCCCTACAATTGTCCTATAGACTTATTGCCCGCCACCACACCTCCTCGGGGCAGAATTTACCCTTTGTCTGTTTCTGAAACTCAGGCCATGTCTTCTTACATCCAAGAAAATCTTCAGAAAGGATTTATCAGGAAGTCGTCCTCCCCTGCTGGAGCTGGATTTTTTTTCGTGGAAAAAAAAGACGGCTCTTTGCGGCCTTGCAACGACTACCGTGGCTTCAATAAAAATATTGTCAAGAACTGCTATCCACTTCCATTGATCTCGGAAATGTTTGATTGTCTGCGTGGTGTCAGGATTTTCTCCAAACTTGACCTTTGTGGGGACTATAATTTGATCGATTATACGTGAAGGAGACGAATGGAAGACTCCGGTTAATACCCGTGATGGACATTTCGAGTATCTTGTGATGCCATTTGAACTTTGCAATGCTCCAGCAGTCTTCCAGGAGTTTGTCAATGATATATTTCGTGACCTCCTATACTCCTGTGTCGTTGTCTATTTGGACGACATTCTCATCTACTCACCCAATGTCCAGACTCATCCCTCTCACCTCGGCCAAGTTTGACAGCATCTCCGAGACAATCATCTCTATGCTAAACTTGAGAAGTGTACTTTCAAAAACACCAGCCTTCCATTTCTTGGGTATATTGTTACCAGTCAAGGTCTTTAAATGGATCCTAACAAGTTGTCCTCAGTACTGGACTGGCCAAGACCTTCTGGCTTGAATGCTATTCAGCGCTTTCTCGGCTTTGCCAATTATTATCGTCAATTTATTCCTCACCAATCCACCTTGGTAGCCCCCATTGTTTCTCTCACCAAAAAGACTGCTAATCCGAAGGTCTGGACTCAAAAGGCTGAAAAAGCTTTCAAAAAGTTAAAGTCTGCCTTCGCTTCTGCTCCTGTTTCATCTAGACTCGATTCAGGCAAGCCATTTATTTTGGAAGTGGATGCTTCTTCAGTTGGAGCAGGTGCAGTCTTACCGCAATATTCCTCTAAAGGAAAAATTGTAACCTGTGGTTTTTTCTCTAAAACCTTCTCTCCTGCGGAAAAAAATTATACCATCGGAGAACGCTAAATCTTAGCAATAAAGCTGGCTTTGGAAGAATGGCGTCATCTCTTGGAGGGCTCTTTACATCCGATTACTATTAACTCTGACCACAAGAACTTGCTATATCTTCGGACTTCCCATTGTCTCAACCCCCGGCAAGTTCATTGGTCTCTGTTCTTCTCCAAATTTCACTTCTTTATTCACTTCCATCCGACAGAGAAGAATCTTCGAGCTGACGCTCTATCTAGATCCTCAGAATCCCACCTGCCTCCTGGAAAAACTTACGTGTCTCCCCGTCTAAGACTCTGAGTCTTGAAGTGGGGTCATTCCTCTCTTCTGGCTGGTTATGCCGGAATACGTGAGTCCTTGCTGCTCATCTCTCGACAGCATTGGTGGCCTACTTTTAAACAGGATGTTGTTGATTTTGTCCGTTCCTGTTCGGTCTGTGCCTGGGACAAGACCCCCCGTTCCAAACCTGCTGGTCTTCTACATCCTTTGCCAGTTCCAGAGCTGCCCTGGACCGATATTGCTATGGACTTTATTACAGGCCTTCCCTCTTCTGGTGGCAATACAGTCATTTGGGTTGTAGTGGAGCAATTCTCTAAAATGGCTCATTTTGTGCCTCTGCCAGGATTACCATCTGCACCACAGCTTGCTAAGCTTTTCCTTTGCCATATTTTTCACTTTCATGGATCCATTTCATGGATGGCATCTGAACGTGGAGTCCAGTTCGTCTCTAAGTTCTGGAGGACCCTCTGCTCACAAATTGGACTTTTCCTCAGCTTATCACCCCTAATCCAATGGCCAGGTCGAAAGGGTGAACCAGGTCTTGGGAGACTATCTTCGCCATTTTGTTTCTGCTCGTCAAGATGACTGGGTCAATTTACTTACCTGGGCAGAGTTTTCTTACAATCATAGGGATTCTGAATCCACTGGGACTTCAGCTCTCTTTGTGGTCTATGGACTTCATCCTTGTCCTTCTCTTCCCTTGTCTTCTTCCTCCGGAGTTCCCATGGCTGATGAACAAGTGCGGAATTTCGCCTCCATCTGGCAGAAGACTCGTCACTCCCTTTTATATGCCATGTCCCGTTTGAAATCTCAAGCGGACAAGAAAAGGCGTTCTCCTCACGAATTCTCTCCTGGAGACAGAGTATGATTGTCATCCAAATATATACGCTTTAAGGTACCCAGTTATAAACTGGGTCCTCGCTATTTGGGTCCTTACAAGATCAAGAAACGTTTAAATCTCGTAGCTTATTCTCACCATCTGCCTTCTTCTCTCGAGATCTGGAATTCTTTTCATGTCTCCCTTTTGAAACCTGTTAACCATAACCGCTTCTCTAAAAAAGACATTTCTCCTCCCATCTCAGGTACCTCTGATGTTTACATCGTCAAGGAAATCCTGGACTCCAAGTTTATCAGAGGAAAACATTTTTTTCCTTGTGGATTGGGAAGGATTTGGGCCGGAGGAGAGGTCTTGGGAGCCGCAGGACAACATTTTAGACCGTGACCTCATTCAGAAGTTCTTGTCCTCCAAAAGGAAGGGGAGACCAAAGGGGGGGGAGGTACTGTCACGGTGTGTGCTCCGGTCCGGCACACTGACCGTGAGCGCTTGCCGCCTCCTTCCCCCAGTGAATTGCGGCCCGTTCATTACTTGCTGCTGCCTGGCTTTCTGGTTCCCTGTGCGCGCACCCCCGTCCCCTAGGGCGCCTGCGTGCCAGCTTCTCCAGATTTTAAGGGCCAGCGCACCACTAATTGGTGCCTGGTCCTTCCCATATGTTATTTAATCCTGCTCCTCCCCCTCTTCCCTGACGGATCTTCAGCCTGAGATTAAGCGTTCCCTATTGTCTGTTTGCCTTACTCGTATATTTGACCCTTCCGCTACGTTATTTGACTACGCACCTTTGCCGCCTGCCTTGACCTTCTGCTAAGTCTGACTACGCTACTGTCTCATCCATCTGTACCTCGTCTTGCCCAGCTACCTGTGTGGTCAAATCGTATCGGAGGTAGCGACCTGGGTGTTGCCTGCGGCGGGCTCTGGTGAAGACCAGCGGCATCTTAGACTCCACTCCCCGATACGGCCCGTGTCATCTGCCACACAGGTCGGAGTATCCACATACAGCACCGTTATACAAATAATATTGTTACTCATATTGCCCCAACTGTGACCCCCTCCCCAATTATTGACAATGCTCCTACTGTGATTACATTTACAAACAATGCCCCCAATGGTACCCTTTGCATTATGTAATGGCCCCACAGTGCCCTTTACAGTAATAATGCCCCTGTGCCCCCATACAGAAATAAAGCTCCTGTATCCATACACATTCATAATGTCCTCTTGTGCCCCCTTCATGTATTTATAATGCCCCCTGTGCCCCCTTATAGAATATTAATGCCCCCTTGAGCCCCTTTATACATTTATAATGCCCCCTGTGCCCCCTCATACATTTATAATGCTGCTGTGCCCCATTATACATTTATAATGCCCCCCGTTGTGCCCCTCTTTATGTTTATATGGCCCACATGACCCTCTTTATATTTATTATGCCCCATGTCCCCCTTTACATTCATAATATCCCCTTTACATTTATAATTCCCCCTTGTGCCCCCTTAACATTTATAATGTTTCCTCTACATTTATAATTCCCCCTGTCACCTTCTTTACATTTATCATGTCCCCCTGTGACCCCCTTTACATTTATCATGTCCTCCTGTGACCACCTTTACATTCATAATGCTTCACTGTGCCCTCTTTGTGTCCCATTGCGGCTTAACAAAAAAATTTAAATAAAACAATAATCCAATAATCAGAGGTGGCTCTCCTATTAGGCGAGTTAGGCGGCTGCCAAGGCCTTACGCTGGTGGAGGCCTCACAGCTGCCTAACTCACTTCCCATGTGAGTGGCAGTGGCATAGCTATAGGGATCGCACTTGCACCAGGCCCCTATGGTAGGGGGGCCCACAGGCCCCCCTCACCACCTCTCTATCTACAGCTGTTGCTGCACCAATGGATCACACAGACCCGGTGGTGCAGCGTTATTGGTGCGCTGTGGTCCAGAAGTGCACAGGGACTGCAGCGCGGAGGCTGGGGAATATGAGCAGCAGTACACTCACTTGGTCCAGCTTGAGTGTCTCTCCTGTGCTTTAACCTGCCGTGGCCCCTCTGATAACGGTTGACAGGCAATGGCATTTCTTTGGAGGGGCAGTGGGCGCGGTCCCCTCAGGTGCCAGGTGTATTAACTGCCAGTGTAGTAAAGGGGGTGCGGGGAGGTAGAGGAGCAGGCACATCTCCAGTCACACCAGGGTTCTCCCTCAGCAGACCCTCCCCCAGTCCTGTAGTAATAACCATCAGTACGGAGAGGTGGGGGGGGGGGGGGAGAGCGATCTGCAGTGCAAGACTGACAGCAGGACACATACTGGAGGGTGCTAGTCCTGCCTTCTGCACCCCCCAGGCTGTTGTGTGTGGTAGACCCTCTGGACTCCTCTTCCTTCTGTATGGAGTCCTGCTGTACAGCAAAAATGTAAGTGTATACTATAACATGCATATGTGTTTCTAATACAGTGTTTCCCGACCAGGGTGTCTCCAGCTGTTGCAGAACTACAACTCCCAGCATGCCCAAACCGCCTTTTGCTGTCCAGGTATGCTGGGAGTTGTACTTTTTCAACAGCTGGAGGCAGGGCCGGTGCAAGGATTTCTTCCTACACAAGCGAAGCTCCATTTTGCCCCTCACTGTAAGGGCATGCTGGAAGTTGTAGTCTTGTAACAGCTAGCAGGCGGCGCTGGCTAACTGTTGCAAGACTACAACTCCCATAACTCCCATAAGCAGAAATGGCACTAAGGAGCACAGAAAAGCTTGGTAACAATTTCTCACCTAGCTTTTTCATGCTCCTGAATGGCATATCTACTTATAATAGCTCAGCTATTATAGACAGATTTGAATTAAAGTTCTAGGCAAATCTTGTTGTGCTATTATAAGCAGATATGCCATTCAGGAGCACAGAAAAGATAGGTGACAATTTCTCACCTAGCTTTTCCATGTACCTGGATGGCATGTGTCTAATATTTCACTGCATGCAGGTCGGTACCTTTTTTGGGCAGATTCCGGATCAGGCGGACCTAATGACCGCCGGCGGCACTTTAGGCAGCCACAGTAATATTTTAAATGTGGCGGGCGCGGGCCTCCACAGAAGATGAACGCTTATGCTGCTCGTTCCAGAAGGGAGAGGAGCTTCCTATGCACTATGCAGCCCCACCCCATGTGACCTCACCCAGGGCAGTAAGGAAAGGATCAGTGCCGCTGCGCTGGCCTAGGACGTCGAAGGGCCACCCCACTTTTTTTTGTTAACGTCGCATTCGCGGGAACCAAGCGGCCTGTGCGGGCCCCAGTTAGCCCCGGCCCCCTGACACAGCTATGCGGCCAACAATACCAATAATACCAGTATAGCAAGATAAATATTACCAGTAATACACCTACATAAGGGACACATAATACCGCCACACAAGGACCATTACACCACAAAGCGACTAGTGACTGGATAATTCCACTATACTGTTATTAACTAAATTCCACTATATACAAACCAAGATTCCCCAACCCCCCCCCCCCAATACAGTGACCATATAAAGGTATATACCAGCTGTATACAGGATCTGTATACCATACAAGTGATTATATACAGGACCATATATTAGAGGTACATACCAGCTGTATGCAGATCTGTATACCATATAAGTGATTATATACAGGACTATATAGAGGTAGATACCAGCTGTATACAGATCTGTATACCGTATAAGTGATTACATACAGCAGTGTTTCCCAACCCAGTCCTCAAGGCACACCAACAGTCCAGGATTTAAATTTTTCCCTGTTCTATTCCAATGGAGTAACTGAAAAAAAAAACGGAATGTTAGTGTGCCTTGAGGACTGGGTTGGGAAACACTGATATACAGGACTATATAGAGGTAGATACCAGCTGTATACAAATCTGTATACCATATAAGTGATTATATACAGGACTATATAGAGGTAGATACCAGCTGTATACAGATCTGTATACCATATAAGTGATTACAGTTACATTTAGGGACTTACAATCTTTTCTGATCAGCGGCATCCTCTTTCCTTTTCTTCTCCATCTGGCCCAGACCGCCATGACAACTTCTTCCAGCCAAAACTTCATCTCTGCAGCATCTGCGGGACAAACATGTTAGACTCCAGTGCTCTCCATTGCTGATCCCCCCCCCTCTGCCATTTCAATTCCCAATCACCCCCTTCTGTACCATTTCAGTTCCCCCCCTCTGATCCCCTCTGTGCCATTTCAACACCCCACCCCCCCTCATTTCTGATAGGGCGAGGGGATGACATAGTACAGGGGATCAGAGGGGAGGGGAGGGGGAACTGGGAATTGAAATGGCACAGGGGGATTAGAGGGGGTTTGGGAATTGAGGTGGCCCCTCTGATCCCCCTGTGCCATCTTAATCCCTCTGATCCCACTTTGCTGTGCCATTTTAATTACCCCCATCCCCATGTGCCATTTCATTAACCCCCCTCCCTCCAGTCAGCCATTTCATTAACCCTCCCTACCCTCAGCCATTTCATTAACCCCCTACCCTCAGCCATTTCATTAACCCACCCTCCTTCCCTCTGTGCCATTTCATTGAACCCCCCTCCTCTCCTCCCCCTGTGTCAATTCATTACCCCCCTCCTTCCCCCTGTGCCATTAAATTAAACCTCCCTCATACCCCTGTGCCAAACCATTAACCCCTTCCCTTCCTCCCCCCTGTGCCAATTCATTAACCCCCCTCCCCTTCTCCCCCCTGTGCCAATTCATTAACCCCCCCTCCCCTCTGTGCCAATTCATTATGTATGGGTACTGTATGTGTAGAATATACCTATATGTATGTGTGTTATATGTATGTGTACTGTATGTGTGCAATATGTATGTGTACTGTATGTGTGTTATATGTATGTGTACTGTATGTGTGTTATATGTATGTGTACTGTATGTGTGTTATATGTATGTGTACTGTATGTGTGTTATATGTATGTGTACTGTATGTGTGTTATATGTATGTGTACTGTATGTGTGTTATATGTATGTGTACTGTATGTGTGTTATATGTATGTGTACTGTATGTGTGTTATATGTATGTGTACTGTATGTGTGTTATATGTATGTGTACTGTATGTATGTTATATGTATGTGTACTGTATGTGTGTTATATGTATGTGTACTGTATGTGTGTTATATGTATGTGTACTGTATGTATGTTATATGTATGTGTACTGTATGTGTGGAAAATACCTATATGTATGTGTATGCAATCCAATAGTAGAAAAGATCAAAGGCACTCACTCTATGCTGTAAAAATTCTTCTTTGTTTCTTTCTTTCGCTCACGTGCAAAAACAGGACATTGGCATCATGCCGCAGTGAGTTCAGAACGCCAGTGTGTAAGATTGCTGGTGACAGCTGTTTCCTTCCCAAAGGAACTTCAACGGACCATTTCCTCTGACCTGTGCTCTCCTCTATTAAGTACCTTCTAGTGACGTGGAAACACAGGTGAGTGGAAATTAGTTTACAAGTAGAAACGGTAATAAAGTGCAGTGCAGCCATTTAAATGCAATTACATTACCACAATGTGTATTACATACAATTTTAAAAACACTATTGTCTTCCACTTTACGCAACGTTATAGAAAGGCTCCCACATCTATTCTATCATTAAGACCTGCTTCTTCTTGCGCTTGCGTGTGCAAAATCCATCTGGCTTCTAATTCACGTAATCTTTTAATGTTGTCACATCCTTCTATTAGATCTAGCTTCTGGATACCCATGAACATTAGTTTTTTAGAATTGCCATTATGTGAATTTTTAATGTGATCTATAAAATGCGGGGATCCTTTACCTGTACTGATTGATTTTACATGTTCAAAAAACCTAATGTTGACCGGCCTGATAGTGCTCCCTATATAAAATCTTTTCCACTCACAAATAATCGCACATACTACATATTTGGACCTGCAGCAGATTGTTTCTTTGAATTCTCTGGTGACACCTCCTATGTTCACATATTTTCCTGTTAGGTAGTGTGCACACCAGTTACAGTGTCCACACTTGCGACTTTACTTTACATCTTTTTTCAACCAGTTTTCAGGCTCGTTGGTGTTTGCAGAGAAACGACTTCTCACCAACACTCTCCTTCAGATTTTTGGTACGTCTGAATGTGACCATAGGTTTTTGTAATCTAATGTTGCCGATTGTTGGATCTCTTTCTACAAGTCTCCAGTGTGAATGAATTGATTTTTTGATAGCGTCTGCTAACGGACTAAATTTAAATGAAAAGGAGAAGCGGCCAGCATCGGTTTCTACATTGGATTTATATCTAGTATGCTTTCGTGGCTTCTTTTGAGGAGTGTTTTTACGATCAGTATCCCTGGCTTTATTTAGGGCTTTTTCCACCACTTCTTTTGGATAACCCCTATCTAGCAGGCGTAGTGTTAAAGCATTAAAGGTGATGTCTGAACTATTTATTTGCCTCAGGCGCAGAAATTGGCCGTATGGTATTGCGGTTCTTGTATCAATGGGATGGTAGCAGTTGAAATGCAGTATGGTATTGGTTGCTGTGGGTTTACGGTATCCTAATGTGCTAAGTTGACCTTCTGAAATTTTTACTTGTACATCAAGGAATTCTATTTCATCTTTACTCCATTTTGATGTAAAGCGCATGTTCATATCATTCGTATTTAAGAACGTAACAAAAGATTGAAACTCGTCCGGGGACCCGTCCCAGAGCATGAAGATGTCATCCACAAAACGCAGATAGCATCTCGTATGCTTCAGTTACGGGTTCCCGGATGAGAAAACATAACGTTCCTCAAAGTGTGCCAAAAATAGGTTAGCTAGGGTACATGCAATGGGGGGGGGTCCCCATCACTGTTCCGCCCCTTTGGGCGTACCATTCTTCCCCAAACTGGAAAACATTGTTTTCCAGTATAAATCTAAGGACCTCACTAATGAATGCAGTGAAATCGCTACTCTTATTTGTCCTTCCCAGGATAGTTTCTATACAGCTAACAGCACAGTCCTGGGGCATACGAGTATATAGCGATTCCACGTCAATCGTCACGAGGAGGCAACCTTCTGAAAAGGGAATTTCATCTAGTGCTGCTAGAAAGTCATTGGTGTCTTTTACCAATGCTGGCACCTGATCAAGTAATGGTCTTAGAAGCCAGTCGACATACTGTGATAGGGGCTCGGTCAAAGAACCGACCCCTGCCACAATGGGTTGACCTGGAGGATAATCCAAAGCTTTATGTATCTTTGGAACAAAGTACCATTTAGCATTAGTTGGATTAAGGGGGAGTAGTCTCTCTGCAATTTTTTCTGTTAGAATACCCCTTTCTACTTGTTTTCTGAGTAACGTTTGTAGTTTCGCCCAAAGTTTTTTATTTGGGTTACTAGGTAATTTATCGTAAGTTTCGGGATCCCTTAGTAGACGTTTTGCTTCCTTTTCATAGTAAGTCTTGCTCATGATAACTGTATCTGCTTAACCTTATCTGCTTATCTGCTTTTTTAATTATAAGATTTTCTTGTTGTTTGAGCCACTGTAATGCTTTCTGTTCTGAATCGCTAATATTAGGCATGATGTGGGGGTAAATAAGGGCTTTTACATCCTCGAGTACTTTTTGCTGAAACAGATCCAGGCTGCCCCCCGGTTGAAGGGGCCGGGAAAACCTGGATCTGTTACCACCAGTGAACTCGAGGAAGTCGTCAATGGGGGGGTTCATTAACCCTTGGATCACTGTCCAGCAAAGATGTCAGGGAATCTAACACCTCCAAATCCTGATCAGTACCCTCTCTGAGTACCGAAAAACCTAGGGATCCAGTAACACTGGGAATCTCACCCTCTTTTTTAACGGTTTCTTTTTTGACTGAGGAGCTGTCCAGAATATGAAGGAATCTTTTTAAATAAAATTTTGGGACATTTTTGTAGAGATCTATCTCAAAATCTTCAAGGCAGAACTCCTCAGTTAAACAGAAATTAAGACCCCTAGATAGTAATTTGATAACCGCATCATCAAGTACCACTCCTGACAAGTTCACTACTGCAGATGTGGATTTATTCTTGTGGGGATTCAAAAATGAAGTGGTAGAGTCTAGAGATGAGCGAACTTTTCAAAAATTCGATTTGGCCGATTCGCCGAATTTTCCTAAAAAGTTTGTTTCGATCTGAATTTGTGGTGAATCTATATTAAAAAAGGCTATTTCTAGCCTACATACAGCCTCTATAGTTGTATAGAACACTTTGCTGTGTTCTAAAACGCATATGGAGTGTGCTGGGGCAGTGAAATAATACTGTTAGGTATGGGATGAACCAGGTTTTCAGTATATGGTTCGCGTATACGGCTGGGGAGAGGCGGGCGGTGCTTAATCGCGGCGCCCGCACTGAGCCGTCTCTGGCTGACCGGAGTGAACCGCAGCCTCCGGTCGGCTGAGTTTTCAGCCGTATGCGGTTGGCCGACCTATAGACATGCATTGAATGCGGTTCCCGTATACGGCTGAGTGCGGGCGCCGCAATTAAGCTCTGCCCCCTCCCCCCAGCCATATACGGGAACCGTATACTGAAAAACGTGGTTCACAGCAGCCTAAGGCTGTCCAGGCATGCTGGGAGTTGTAGTTTTGCAACATCTGGAGGCACACTGGTTGGGAAACACTGACCTAGATATTACCTGAATGACACAGCCTGGAGTTGGCTGATGCACGAGCACACAGTGGACTTACACCCGCCGGGTGCTACCTATGAGAAATCTTAGGTACCTTAATTTTCCAAAATTTTTTTTTTTTTTTGGGTGGTGGGGGGGGGGGGGGGATTGTGAAGCCCTGGTGCCACCCGCTATCCACAAATTTGAAATTCCCAGGCCCCACCTCTGCGGCATCAGTAACCCATATATTGCCTGAAGGACACAGCCTGGAGTTGCCTGATGCACCAGTACACACCAGGGCTTCACAATCCCCCCAAAAAACAACACAATATGAGAAATTTTTGAAAAACATTTTGTATAGCGGGTGCTACCTATGAGAAAATTCCAAATTCCCAGACCCAGGCCCCACCACAGCGGCATCAGTAACCCATAGATTGGCTCAAGGACACAGCCTGGAGTTGGCTGATGCACCAGTACACACAGGGCTTCACAATCCCCCCCAAAATCAACAAAATTGTATAATTAAAAAAAAAAATGTTTATACCTTTGTGTAAGAACAAGCGCATATCCAACATTTCAGAAGACTCTACAATGCAGGACAGTGGACCACTCAAAGACTTACTTCTCAAAAATAATGAACAACACAATTTTTTTTATTTTTCTTTTTAAATTGAAATTCCTAGACCCATGCCCCACCTCTGCTGCATCAGTAACCCATATATTGCCTAAAGGACACAGACTGGAGTTGACTGATGCAGAGTACACACCTATCACCTGGGCTTCACAATCCACCCCTACCCCCAAAATCAACAAAACTGAATAATTTTTTTTAAAGAATGTATACCTTTGTGTAAAAACAAGCGCATATACAACAGTTCTGAAGACTCTTTAATGCAGGACGGTGGACCACCCAAAGACTTTCTTCTCAAAAATAATGAACCTCACAATTTCTGAAATTAAAAAAAAAATTTGAAATTCCAAGACCCAGGCCCCACTTCTGCTGCATCAGTAACCCATATATTGCCTAAAGGACACAGACTGGAGTTGACTGATGCACGAGTACACACCTGTCACCCGGGCTTCACAATCCACCACCACCCCAAAATCAACAAAATTGAATACATTTTTTTAAAGAATGTATACCTTTGTGTAAAAACAAGCGCGTATACAACAGTTCAGAAGACTCTTTAATGCAGGACGGTGGACCATCCAAAGACATTCTTCTCAAAAATAATAAACCACACAATTTGTGAATTTTTTTTTTTTTAAATTGAAATTCCAATACCCAGTCCCCACCTCTGCTGCATCAGTAACCCATATATTGCCTAAAGGACTCAGACTGGAGTTGACTGAAGCATGAGTACACACTACACACCCGTCACCCGGGCTTCACAATCCACCCCCCCCCCCCCCCCCCAAAATCAACAAAATTGTATACATTTTTTTTTTAAATGTATACCTTTGTGTAAAAACAATCGCATATCCAACAGTTCAGAAGACTCTATAATGCAGGACAGTGGACCACCCAAAGACTTTCTTATCAAAAATAATAAACCACACAATGTTTGAAATAAAAAAAATAAAAAATTATTACATGTGTGTAAGTGCATCTGTCTCCAAAAGATCAGATCACCAAAGGAGTTTTTTTGCCAAAAATGATTAAGCAGAGTTAATCCCTCTCCGTATTTTATTTTTATTTTCATTAAAAAATCACACGCAACAAGCGTTCCGTTGTGTAACGGTTAGCATTCTGCAAAATTCTATTTTATTACTGATAAAATGATCAGTAAATTAAAAAATAACACTACCCAAGAGTGTTTAATTACCCCATACATTGCACCAGGAACAGTTGGGAGTAGACCTCAGCAGTACCCAAGAGGCTTTAATAACCCCTTACATTGCACAATCAATTGCGAGATCGAGCAATAACAGGTGTATTATGGCCTCAGATGTCTGGGCCGCACTAGCGCTCCACTGAACGGATTAGCATCTCTCTATGTTTCACCGACAGGTGTGGGTAACCCACTACCTCTCTGAAAGATAAGCTGCCTCGAAGCAGGTGGTCTCCCCCGGGCACGTTTGTCTCCTGAATTTCCACTACTGCCACACCACGCTGACTGCAAACCGTGCTACCGCCTTGCTGACTCAAGGGCAACCTGCAACTCTCTTCTCCTGATGATGATTAAGCCCCTTCTGCACCCGGCTCCCGTTGGCGAAAGGGATCATTTTTGCCAGGAAAGAAGAATCACAACAACTAAGTGCGGGTCATAAGCTAGGGTTCATTAAGTCCCTGCCCCTTGTACACACCGCATGTCTCTACTAACAATTGGATGGTTTAGTGAGGTCCTCGGATCGGCCCCGGCGGGGTAGGAGAAGGCCCTGGCAGAGCGCCGAGAATTTAACAATCATTGTTGAAATTTGCATTAAGCATGTATTTAGCTACTGCTAAACTTCAAAAAATTATAGGCCCAAGGCCTGAGGCACCATGGAGGCAAGTAGTTCCTGAAAGACACAGAATGATTCTGGAGCAGTCATTCGCAGTACCCAAGAGGGTTTCATAACCCCTCACATTTAAAGATCAATGTTGACATTTGCATTAAGCATGTATTTAGCTACTGCTAAACTTCAAAAAAATTATAGGCCCAAGGCCTAAGGCACCAGGGAGGCAAGTAGTTCCTGAAAGACACAGAATGATTCTGGAGCAGGCATTCACAGTACCCAAGAGGGTTTCATAACCCCTTACATTTAAAGATCAATGTTGACATTTGCATTAAGCATGTATTTAGCTACTGCTAAACTTCAAAAAATTATAGGCCCAAGGCCAAAAGCATCAGTTTCCCCCAGATTAGGAGCATAGTTGTCCCCCAGATTAGGAGCATAGTTGTCCCCCAGATTAGGAGCATAGTTGTCCCCCAGATTAGGCAGCATAGATGTCCCCCAGATTAGGCAGCATAGATGTCCCCCAGATTAGGAGCATAGTTGTCCCCCAGATTAGGAGCATACTTGTCCCCCAGATTAGGCAGCATAGATGTCCCCCATATTAGGAGCATAGTTGTCCCCCAGATTAGGAGCATACTTGTCCCCCAGATTAGGCAGCATAGATGTCCCCCAGATTAGGCAGCATAGATGTCCCCCAGATTAGGAGCATACTTGTCCCCCAGATTAGGCAGCATGGATGTCCCCCAGATTAGGAGCATAGTTGTCCCCCATATTAGGAGAATAGTTGTCCCCCAGATTAGGAGCATAGTTGTCCCCCAGATTAGGCAGCATAGATGTCCCCCAGATTAGGCAGCATAGATGTCCCCCAGATTAGGAGCATACTTGTCCCCCAGATTAGGCAGCATGGATGTCCCCCAGATTAGGAGCATAGTTGTCCCCCATATTAGGAGAATAGTTGTCCCCCAGATTAGGAGCATAGTTGTCCCCCAGATTAGGCAGCATAGATGTACCCCAGATTAGGCAGCATAGATGTCCCCCAGATTAGGAGCATAGTTGTCCCCCAGATTAGGAGCATACTTGTCCCCCAGATTAGGCAGCATAGATGTCCCCCAGATTAGGAGCATAGTTGTCCCCCAGATTAGGAGCATACTTGTCCCCCAGATTAGGCAGCATAGATGTCCCCCAGATTAGGCAGCATAGATGTCCCCCAGATTAGGAGCATACTTGTCCCCCAGATTAGGCAGCATGGATGTCCCCCAGATTAGGAGCATAGTTGTCCCCCATATTAGGAGAATAGTTGTCCCCCAGATTAGGAGCATAGTTGTCCCCCAGATTAGGCAGCATAGATGTCCCCCAGATTAGGCAGCATAGATGTCCCCCAGATTAGGAGCATACTTGTCCCCCAGATTAGGCAGCATGGATGTCCCCCAGATTAGGAGCATAGTTGTCCCCCATATTAGGAGAATAGTTGTCCCCCAGATTAGGAGCATAGTTGTCCCCCAGATTAGGCAGCATAGATGTACCCCAGATTAGGCAGCATAGTTCAGAGCCAATCAAAGGGCCGTATATGGCAAGCGGGCCATACAATGCCCAGGTCTGCCCCAGAGGGTTTCATAACCAACCACAATTGAGAAATTTTTGTTGAAGGAGCATGGTCAATCTACTCCGAGCCATCTGGCATTGGTGGCTGGAAATCCTGGCTGATCCGTCCCTTATTCATCTTGACAAACGTCAGTCTCTCCATTTTTAGTGGACAGATGAGTTCGCCTTGGGGTGACTATGGCCCCGGCCGCACTAAACACCTGCTCTGATGGCACACTACTGGCCTGGCAGGACAGCTTTTCCAGGGCAAACTCTGCTAGTTGTGGCCATAAATCAAGTTTGGCTGCCCAGAGGTCCAGCGGATCTTCAATGGTTGTTGGCATCACCTGCTTGTTCAGGTACTGCTCCATGTCTACCTGCTGCTGATGAGTTGCTTCACTATGCGGGTGAAGAAAGCTACTCATCAGCGACTGTAGACTCAGGCTGCTGCTGATTGAGCTCATACTGCTACTCCCACCCCTACCCTCCCCAGCAGCCATGGCAGTGGAAGGTGAGCGCAGAGGGCCCCCCTAGTCAGACCTGCGAGTGGATGGACCATGTGGCCGATAGGCATCAGCCAACTGACTACATAGAATCTCTCTGTAGTAGGTCAGTTTGTCCTCCCTCTCAGTGGGTGTAAAAAAGGCCCCCATTTTGGGACGGTAGCAAGGTTCTAATAAGGTGGAGATCCATCCAGAAGTCATCCTGCTGACAAATTTTGACAATTCGGGGGTCACTACACAAGCAACTGAGCATGCATCATGCCATTTGTGACAGTGACTCGGAGGGACTACCTGCCTCCATCTCCACTGCATACTGCCACGGTGTGTCTGGGTCCTCTGTCTCAACTTCCTCATAACCCTCCAGCTCCTCTGGCTGCTCCTGCTCCTCATCTCCTGTCCGAAGACTAGAAACACCTGCCATCTCATCCAACCTAAACTGTGCTCCGCTCTGCCCCTCATCATCCTCCTCCCTCTAGTTCAGCCCCCACAGGGCTCATGTAGCCTTGAGATGTAGGTGCAACGTCTCCATTGCCGTTACCAGCCATGGTTTCAATCATTTGTTGTAGGAAATGTAGGAGTGGAATTACGTCGTTCATGGCGTAATCCAGGCGACTCACAAATAATGTGGCTTCCTCAAAGGGCCTCAGCAAATGGCAGGTGTCACGTATGAGCTGCCACTGGTTCACATTGAAGTTACACAGGGGAGTACTCCTATCTGTTTGGATCATCAAGAAATCGGTGATGGCTTTTCTTTGTTCGTATAGTCTGTCCAACATATGGAGGGTGGAATTCCAACGTGTGGCAACATCACAAATAAGACTATGTTGTGGGATACCATTCTGACGCTGCAGCTCAAGGAAGGTGTGCTTGGTGGTGTACGAGTGGCTGAAGTGCATGCACAGTTTCCTTGCCATTTTCAGGATGTTTTGCAAATGGGGTGAAGACTTGAGGAAGTGCTTGACAACCAGATTCAACACGTGTGCCATGCAGGGCGCATGTTTCACACTTACTTGTCGCAGCGCGGACACAATGTTCTTCCCGTTGTCGGTCACCATGGTTCCCATTTCCAGATTTCGTGGAGTAAGCCATACTCGGATTTCTTTACGAATGAACTTTAGCAGTTCCTCCCCTGTGTGACTCTGTTCGCCAAGGCAAAGCATGTGAAGAACAGCTTGACACCGCTGTGCCCTACACACATGGTACGATGAAGGGCCACCAAGATTTGGACGTGCAGTGGAGGCCGAGGACACAGTGGAGGATGAGGAGGTGGCGTCGCACACTGTAACAGGACCAACTGCCTGTGAGCGAGAGCGTGGAGGAGGAAGCGGCGTGACCTGTCCAAGTTGCTGTTGTGGCTGTGCAGGAACCACATTTACCCAGTGGGCCGTAAAACACAAGTATTGTCCCTGCCCGTAGTTACAGCTCCACACGTCGGCGCTGCCGTGCACTTTTGAACACACCGACAGGCTCAAGGACTGGCCCACCTTCTCTTGTACAAACTTATGCAGGGCTGATACTGCCTTCTTCGCAAAGAAATGACGGCTTGGGACTCTCCACCTCGGCTCGGCACAAGCCATCAATTCTCTGAAAGGTGCAGAGTACACCACTTGAAAAGGGAGGTACTGCAACACCAGCAACTTGGACAGGAGCACATTCAACTTCTGCGCCGTTGGATGAGTGGGCGCATACTGTTATCTCTTGGACATGGCTTCGCCGATGGAATGTTGGCGGAATGGCTGACTAAAAGCGGGAGAAGCAGGAGCGACAGAAGGAGGGTTTGACACACAGCTCCCTTCGGCTGAGGTGGTGGAGTCTTGGCTGGATGAAGGAGGGAGCGGATGGCCACTGGGTGATGCAGCAGGCTGGACCACTACATCGGAGCCATGGTTCTCCCAGGCCGCTTTATGGTGGCGAAGCATGTGTTGACGCAGGGCCGTGGTGCCGACATTGGGACCCTGGCCACGCTTAACCTTCTGCCGACAGATCTTGCATGTGGCTACGTGATCCTCCTCCGGATGCCTTATGAAAAACTTCCACACCGCCGAGTAGCTGATTTTCCCACCCACAGTCCGCACTAATTGACTGCTACTGGTGCCGTCTCCAGGAACCCCTGTTCCACTACCTCCTGGAAAGATAGGCTGCCGCGAAGCAGGTGGTCTCCCCCGGGCACGTTTGGCTCCTGAATTTCCACTCCTGCCACCACGCTGACTGCCAACCGTGCTACCGCCTTGCTGCCTCAAGGGCAACCTGCAACTCTCTTCTCCTAATGATGATGATGATGAAGCACCTTCTGCACCCGGCTCCCAATTGCGATCAGCTTCATCATCATCGACAGTTGTGTGCACGTCACTGATGTCCTCCTCAGGTTCCCCAACAGTGTCTGCTTCAGGACCCTGAACACTTGCAACTCCGTCTCCCACGTCACTCTCCGCATCACTACTTGGCCACCTAGCAGAGCAAGCGGCGCATGTCTCCTCCCCTTCTTGGCTGTCCAGTAGCTGCTGACTGTCCTCTATTAGATCGTCCTCAGTAAATAGTGGAGCTGAACCCACAGCATAATATAATTCTTTAGGAGAGGGAACAGCATAGGACAAAGGCAATGGGAGGACACGGACTGCTCCCGGGCCATGCCAACTGAGGGTTGTGTCTGAGGAACCCACCAACTGTTGACTGGGGGTGTCAGATGTCAAAAAACTCAATTGGGCTGAAAAATTAGGAGATAAGATGCTTCAGAAAGTTCAGGCAGCTTGGAGATCTGTATGAGGCAGCTGACAGCTATCTGCCCCTCTCTGCTGCAATGCTCAATAACGTGAATAGGAGGTTTAGCAATCAATGATCCTTCTCAGAGTAACAGCACAGCACTCTGCACTCCTTCCTTTCCCTAATGCTGATGTGACTAGCAGTTGCAGTGTAACGCTGTGGTATGAGCTATTCACACACGCAGTCCCGTCCTCTCCATCTGAGTGCATAGAAGAAATGAAGAGAGGCAAGATGGCCGCCGATTATATAGGGCCTGTGACATCACAGGGGTCAGTGAACACTGATAGGCTGCATTTCACATGTGGTTCAGGGTCAGCCCGCCTACCTTCATTCCCGCCGCTGTTTCCCGCCCTCCCATAATCCCCTGCCCCATGTACTCACATGTGGATCCGCCATCTTAGCTCTCCAATAGCCTGGAACGCTGTAAAATTTAGTTTAATGAAGCAATTTGCACGATCAAATCGCGGCGATATTTGCATTCGTTGCGAATCGAATTTTTCATGAAATTCGTAACGAATTTGGGTTCGTCAGCTTCAATTTGCTCATCTCTAGTAGAGTCCTCTAATTGTGCCAGGACATATGTTTGTGTTTCTTTCCTTCCTTTGCGTTTTCTCCCTCTTCCTCTTCTTGTTTTTTTCTTTCGGTTTTCTGTGGATGAGATGTTTTTCCTGAGTTTTTTGATGGTCGTGTTCTCACAGTTTGATCACTTCTTTCATACGAAGTGCTGGAATCGCCATCAGTAGTCCAGAAATCTGAGGTTTTCTTCTCTTTAGGTGCAGGGTGCTTCTTAGTAGTGTCCGCGAACTCATCCGGGAACCCGTACCTGAAGCATGCGAGATGCTATCTGCGTTTTGTGGATGACATCTTCATGCTCTGGGACAGGTCCCCAGACGAGTTTCAATCTTTTGTTTCGTTCTTAAATACGAATGATATGAACATGCGCTTTACATTAAAATGGAGTAAAGATGAAATAGAATTCCTTGATGTACAAGTAAAAATTTCAGAAGGTCAACTTAGCACATTAGGATACCGTAAACCCACAGCAACCAATACCATACTGCATTTCAACTGCTACCATCCCATTCATACAAGAACCGCAATACCATATGGCCAATTTCTGCACCTGAGGCAAATAAATAGTTCAGACATCACCTTTGATTCACAAGCTAATGCTTTAACACTACGCCTGCAAGATAGGGGTTATCCAATAGAAGGGCTGGAAAAAGCCCTAAATAAAGCCAGGGATACTGATCTTAAAAACACAAGAAGCCACTGAAAACATACTAGATATAAATCCAATGTAGAAACCGATGCTGGCCGCTTCTCCTTTTCATTTAAATTTAGTCCGTTAGCAGACGTTTTCAAAAAATCAATTCATTCACACTGGAGACTTTTAGAAAGAGATCCAACAATCGTCAACATTAGATTACAAAAACCTATGGTCACATTCAAATGTACCAAAAATCTGAAGGAGAGTGTTGGTGAGAAGTCGTTTCTCTGCAAACACCAACGAGCCTGAAAACTGGTTGAAAAAAATGCAAAGTAAAGGAAATCGCAAGTGTGGACACTGTAACTGGTGTGCACACTACCTAACAGGAAAATATGTGAACATAGGAGGTGTCACCAGAGAATTAAAAGAAACAATCTGCTGCAGGTCCAAATATGTAGTATGTGCGATTATTTGTGAGTGGAAAAGATTTTATATAGGGAGCACTATCAGGCCGATCAACATTAGGTTTCGTGAACATGTAAAATCAATCAGTACAGGTAAAGGATCCCCGCATTTGATAGATCACATTAAAAATTCACATAATGGCAATACTAAAAAACTAATGTTCATGGGTATCCAGAAGCTAGATCTAATAGAAGGATGTGACAACATTAAAAGACTACGTGAATTAGAAGCCAGATGAATTTTGCGCACGCAAGCGCAAGAAGAAGCAGGTCTTAATGATAGAATAGATGTGGGAGCCTTTCTATAACGTTGCGTAAAGAAGATTTTTTCAGGTGGAAGACAATAGTGTTTTTAAAATTGTATGTAATACACAATGGCCCTCATTTACTTAGAAAATCGGGTTGTAAGTCTATCTTGCTTTCTTACCCGACTGCTTTTTTCCCCTGGTATTTATTATTATGTCGCATCTTGTTTGTCGCACGTGCGTTTTGTTGGTTTTGGTTTCTAACTCCTCTGAGTTGTCGGGAAAAAATCCACAACAATTCAACAAATTTGGGTTGGAAACCTTTATAAATACGTGGGAAAGCTCAGAATTGTCGGGTTACGCCCCTTTTTCGGGTTTGGGAGAATCCACATCGGGTCCGTCGGGAAAAAATGTCGCATCGTGTCGCAGACTGGCGCACCATGTCTGCGACATGGCGCAGATAAAAGATGCGACAAAAAAAACCGACAAAAGAAGTCGGGTTTAGAATAGTAAATGAGGGCCATTGTGGTAATGTAATTGCATCTAAATGGCTGCACTGCACTTTATTACCGTTTCTACTTGTAAACTAATTTCCACTCATCTGTGTTTCCAGAAATGGTCCGTTGAAGTTCCTTTGGGAAGGAAACAGCTGTCACCAGCAATCTTACACACTGGCGTTCTGAACTCACTGTGGCATGATGCCGATGTCCTGTTTTTGCACGTGAGCGAAAGAAAGAAATAAAGAAGAATTTTTACAGCATAGGGTGAGTGCCTTTGATGTTTTCTACTATTGGATTGCATACACACCCTGCGGTTTCCTCAAATGAGCACCACCTAATTATTGCTGTCTCCGCCATTAGCCCCGTATAGACGACCATTTACACACAGCGAGTAGTGCCTGCACTGACTTCTTCTATTACAAAGATCTATATGTATGTGTGTATTATGTATGTGTACTGTATGTGTGTATTATGTATGTGTACTGTATGTGTGGAATATACCTGTATGTATGTGTGTATTATGTATGGGTACTGTATATGTGGAATATACCTATATGTATGTGTGTAATATGTATGTGTACTGTATGTGTGGAATATACCTGTATGTATGTGTGTATTATGTATCTGTACTGTATATGTGGAATATACCTATATGTATGTGTACTGTGTGTGTGTATTATGTAAGTGTACTGTATGTGTGGAATATACCTATATGTATGTGTGTATTATGTATGTGTACTGTATGTGTGGAATATACCTATATGTATGCGTGTATTATGTATGTGTACTGTATGTGTGAAATATACCTATATGTATGTGTAATGTATGGGGGGAATTTATCATTATGTGTCTATTGTAGACACAGTTCTACCCCTTTACACTTCTTGTCTACTGTACACTCTTGCTCAGAATTTACTAAGGCTGTACACTCCTTTGATTAATCTTGTGCAAATATAGAAACCCCCCCCCCCCTCGCTCTACCGTACACTCCTTCTCTACCTCATAGGAAAAGTGGACATAGGGATTTTGTTCTATTGCTTTGAGGTCGGATTCCATTGTGGTTTTTTGTCCATCAGCAAAAACGCCAGAAAAACTGTCACAGCTTTTTCCTGTGTTTTGTCAGTTTTTCTCAAGTTTTTTACTTGCGTTTTTGCTGGTGTGTGGAAACAAAAAAATGTACTAAACTTTCTGTTGTTTTTTTTCTTCAAAATTTACATACATGAATGCGGAGGACTATGTCAGATTTCGTGGATTGCGACAATGAACAGCGTTTTTTTTAAATGTCAATAAAAGGGTTAACAAGGGCTGAGGGGGAGTTTTTTTTTTAAATAAATTTTTTTTTTCAATGTGTTGTGTTTTTTATAGTGTTGAGCGGCATAGGCCATATTCGAATTTGCGATATTTTGCGAATATATGGACGAATATTCGTCATATATTTGCTAAATTTGCATATTCGTAATATTCACGTTTTATTTGCATATACAAAAATTAGCATAAACGAAAATTCACATATGCGAAAATTAGCGTATGTGAAAATTCGCACACCAGTCTCACACAGTAGTATTAGAGCCTTCTTTACAACACACAAGCTGGAAGCAGAGAGGGATGATCACTGTGATGTGTACTGTGAAAAAAAAAAAAAAAACATTCGTAATTACGAATATATAGTGCTATATTTGTGAATTCGTGAATATGCAATACCGCGAATAAAATTCGCATTGCGAATATTCGCGAGCAACACTAGTTTTTTATAATTGAATTTTCAGGCTTAGTAGTGGAAGGAGTCTTATAGACAGAATCCATTACTAAGCCAGGGCTTAGCGTTAGCCCCCAAAACAGCTAGGCCTAACCCCAATTATTACCCTGTACCCACCGCCACAGGGGTGCCAGGAAGAGCTGGTACCAACAGGCCCGGAGCATCAAAAATGTCACTCCTGGGCCTAGGCGGTAACAGGCTGGTGTTATTTAGGCTGGGCAGGGCCAGTAACAATGGTCCCGCCCACCCTGGTAATGTCAGGCTGTTGCTGCTTGGTTGGTATCTGGCTGATACTGAAAAAATGAAGGAACCACACACTTTTTATTTATTTATTTATTTATTTATAAAAAAAAAAAAACGCATAGGGTTCCCCCTATTTTCAGTATCATCCAGATACCAACCAAGCAGCAACAGCCTGATGTTACCTGGGTGGGCGAGGACCATTTTTACTGGCCCTCCCCAGCCTAAATAACGCCAGCCTGTTACCGCCTAGGCCCAGAAGCACCATTTTTGACGCTCCGGGCCTGTTGGTACCCGCTCTTCCCAGCACCCTTGTGGCGGTGGGTACTGGGGTAATAATTGGGGGTTAGCGCTAGCTGATTTTGGTGCTAATGCTAAGCCCTGGCCCAGTAATGGATTCCGTCTATAAGACTGGCTTCCACTACTAAGCCTGAAAATTCAATTATAAAAAAATACGACACATTAATAAAAAAAAAATTTATTTAAAAAAACACTCCCCCACAGCCCTCGTTAACCATTTTATTGAAATAAAAAAAACGCTGGTCATCATCGCAGTCCACCGAATCTGACGTAGTCCTCCGCATTCACGTATCTGAAATGAGAAGAAAAGATAAACAAGAAATATTGGTTAGTAAATTTTTTGTGCTCTCCCCTGGGAAGAGCGCACATAATGCAGTGTGTTCCTAAACAGGGAGCCTCCACTTGTTACTAAACTACAACTCCCATCATGGGGGGGGGCTGTAGTTAAGCAACAGCTGGAGTCTCCCTGTTTGGGAACACACTGCTCTGTTCCCATTATGCAAAACAGATAATGTGAACAGAGATCTGTCCCTCTGCCCTTGGACTACTACTCCTATCATGGGACAGGGTCTGTCCCATTATGGGAGTAGTTTTAGTACCGCAGTGCTGCTGAGGGATGGCACTTGCACATCCCCCGGCTGTGGGACTTTTAGGACTACTACTCCCATCATGGACAAACTCTGTCCATGATGGGAGTTGTAGTCAAGGGGCTGAGGTACAGATCGCACCGGGTCATTCTGCAGAGACCCGCTGTGATCCGCATGTAAGTTAACAAGTCGGGCGTCTACATCACGCTGCTCGCGGCTTCTATATACACTGACATAATTCATAATCACCGCCGTGAGAGGGGAGCTCTGATTGGTCAATAGGTATTCTCCAATCAGAGCTCCCATGTTCCAGCGGCGGGGATTATGAATTATGACAGTGTATATAGAAGCCGCGGGCAGCGCGATGTAGCTGCATATACCGCCTGGCTTGCGAACTTAAATGCGGATCACAGCAGATCATTCTTTGGAGATCCGCTGTGATCCGCATTTATTAATTATACAAAGTGGTGGTACATGTGTCTACATTGCGGCTTCTATATACAGCTGTCATAATTCATAATCGCCGCTGCCGGAACAAGGGAGCTCTGATTAGAGAACAACTATTGACCAATCAGAGTTCCCCTCTCCTGGCGGCGGGGATTATGAATTATGACAGCTGTATATAGAAGCCGCAATGTAGACACATGTACCGCCGCTTTGTATAGTTAATAAATGCGGATCGCAGCGGATCTCTAGAGAATGATCTGCTGCGATCCGCATTTATTAAGTGGTGCATGTGTCTACACTGCGGCTTCTATATACACTGTCATAATTCATAATCGCCGCCGCTGGAACACGGGAGCTCTGATTGGAGAATACCTATTGACCAATCAGAGCTTCCATCTCCCGGTGGCGGGGATTATGAATTATGACAGCTGTATATAGAAGCCGTGGGCAGCGCGATGTAGACGCATGTACCACCCGGCTTGTTAATTTACATGCGGATCGCAGCGGGTCTCTGCAGAATGACCCAGTGCGATCTGCACCTCAGCCCCTGGACTACAACTCCCATCATGGGCAGAGTCTGTCCCATGATCGGAGTAGCAGTCCTTACTGTCCCAAAATAGACACTTTGGTACGTGTCCTCCGAGGTGGTGTATTTTTGCGCAAGAAAAGTGCTTTTGCGCATTTTTTTTTGCGTAAAAAAAAAACCTGCAGTTAATAAATTAGATTCTACAGTAGAAAGTGCTCTATGGTAAACTCAACCGTAGACATGGCCATGAAAAAATCTATCAGATTTTGCGCAAAAAAAAATATGTGTACTGTATTTGTGTAATATGTATGTGTACTGTATGTATGGAATATACCTATATGTATGTGTGTACTATGTATGTGTACTGTATGTGTATAATATGTATGTGTACTGTATGTGTGTAATATACCTATATGTATGTGTGTAATATGTATGTGTACTGTATGTGTGTAATATACCTATATGTATGTGTACTGTATGTGTGTAATATACCTATATGTATGTGTGTAATATGAATGTGTGTAATATATATATGTGTGCTGTATGTATGGAATATACCTATATGTATGTGTGTATTATGTATGTGTACTGTATGTATGGAATATACCTATATGTATGTGCGCTGTATATATGGAATATACCTATATGTATGTGTGTATTATGTATGTGTACTGTATGTATGGAATATACCTATATGTGTGTGTGTAATATATATGTGTACTGTATGTATGGAATATACCTATATGTATGTGTACTGTATGTGTGTAATATGTATGTGTACTGTATGTGTGGAATATACCTATATGTATGTGCGCTGTATGTATGGAATATACCTATATGTTTGTGTGTATTATGTATGTGTACTGTATGTATGGAATATACCTATATGTATGTGTGTATTATGTATGTGTACTGTATGTATGGAATATACCTATATGTATGTGTACTGTATGTGTGTAATATACCTATATGTATGTGTGTATTATGTATGTGTACTGTATGTATGGAATATACCTATATATATGTGTGTATTATGTATGTGTACTGTATGTATGGAATATACCGTATATACTCGAGTATAAGCCGAGTTTTTCAGCACGATTTTTCGTGCTGAAAACACCCCCCTCGGCTTATACTCGAGTGAACTCCCCCACCCGCAGTGGTCTTCAACCTGCGGACTTCCAGAGGTTTCAAAACTACATCTCCCAGCAAGCCCGGGCAGCCATCGGCTGTCCGGGCTTGCTGGGAGTTGTAGTTTTGAAACCTCCGGAGGTCCGCAGGTTGAAGACCACTGCGGCCTTCAACATCATCCAGCCCCCTCTCACCCCCTTTAGTTCTGAGTACTCACCTCCGCTCGGCGCTGGTCCGGTCCTGCAGGGCTGTCCGGAGAGGAGGTGGTCATAGTGGTTCCGGGCTGCTATCTTCGTCAAGGCAACGCCTCTATTCCGGGCCGGAAGCGCGGAGAAGAGGCGCCCCCGGTGAAGATAGCAGCCCGGACCACCTCCTCACCGGACCACCTCCTCACCGGACCACCTCCTCTCCGGACAGCCCTGCAGGACCGGACCAGCGCCGAGCGGAGGTGAGTACTCAGAACTAAAGGGGGGGAGAGGGGGCTGGATGATGTTGAAGGCCGCAGTGGTCTTCAACCTGCGGACCTCCGGAGGTTTCAAAACTACAACTCCCAGCAAGCCCGGACAGCTGATGGCTGCCCGGGCTTGCTGGGAGTTGTAGTTTTGAAACCTCTGGAGGTCCGCAGGTTGAAGACCACTGAGGGCGAATGATGAGAAGAGGATGATGAAGGGGGGGGTGTGGGGATGATGAAGGGGGGTGGGGATGATGAAGGGGGGATGTGTGGGATGATAAGGGGATGATGAAGGGGGGATGTGTGGGATGATAAGGGGATGATGAAGGGGGGATGTGCGGGATGATAAGGGGATGATGAAGGGGATGATGAAGGGGGGATGATGACAAGGGGATGATGAAGGGGGGATGTGTGGGATGATAAGGGGATGATGAAGGGGGGATGTGTGGGATGATGACAAGGGGATGATGAAGGGGGGATGTGTGGGATGATGACAAGGGGATGATGATGAGGATGTTAATGACGGGTCTGGATGATGACAGGGGGGGATGAGGTATTTCCCACCCTAGGCTTATACTCGAGTCAATAACTTTTCCTGGGATTTTGGGTTGAAATTAGGGGTCTCGGCTTATACTCGGGTCGGCTTATACTCGAGTATATACGGTACCTATATGTATGTGTACTGTATGTATGGAATATACCTTTATGTATGTGTACTGTATGTGTGTAATATACCTATATGTATGTGTGTAATATGAATGTGTGTAATATATATATGTGTGCTGTATGTATGGAATATACCTATATGTATGTATATAATGTGTATATGTAGTGTACTATATGAGTGTGATGTACATCCTGTGTGTGTGCTATGTATGTGTATATGTGTGCATATGTATATGTAATGAGTAAAGTGAAGTTCTAATGACGTAGTCAATTTTCTTAAAAATTACTATAATGCAACACTTTTCAAATTGACTTGTATTTAAAAGAATCGGCACCTTAATCCCAGAATATGCCGCCTTTATTATGGGATGGAGCTTCCCACCTAGTCTCTATAGCAGCCATCTCACCCAAGAATCAGCGCCTTAGAATAGCATTACGCTGGGTATGGCACCGCAGACTACTGCAATGGGGACGTATCAGGAGGTTCAGTCTCATATAAATAGTGCTATGTGGCGCAGAGAACAGCGCCTTGGTGCACAGTTTAGGCAACGTATTTGAAATACACATCAACTTGAAAAACGACACAGTGCTGCGTGCACAGTGCTGCGTCATTTGTCACATTTTCATTAGAGGGATGGTTTAAAGGGTACCTAAAGTTTTAAGTTGAGGTCCCCACGATCACTAAAAGAAAGGGAGCACTCTGCCTATTCAGGCCTGTATGACCCTCATACAGGCCTGTATAAGGATAAATAAAAAAAGTTACTGGGGTCAGAATATGACAAAATCCCCCCCATCCCCCTCACACATGTGTATTCTGTGATGTTACGCACATATAGTTAATTATGCAAATTATCATGGCCGGTATTTTTTTTGCAAGAAAGGTGGCGACCCTAATTCCCTATAGATATAGACGCCCTCATTTACCAAAACGTGAAGTGTAGTTTTCTCTACAGGTTTTTGTTTTCGACAGGTATTTTTCCGTGGTATTTACTATTGTATCATGTATTTTAGTGATTTTCCCTACATTTTGCTCTCTTTACGCCTGCTCTGAGCTGTTGGGTTTTCCAGAGCTCAAATCCACCACATTTTATGTGGAAACATAAGTAAATTTGTAGGTTTCCGCAGGTTTTTTTAGGAAAGACACGCCCCTTTTCCCAGATGACCACACCCCTTTGTAGAGTTTTCTGAGTAAAGTGGAGAGTTAGTAGTTTTTTTTTAAATATTTTTGTTAAAAATTCTGGCGCAGGACACATGCGACACAACAAACCCTACAAAATCTACTCGAAAAAGCCTTAGTAAATGAGGCCCAGAACGTCCATACTGATTGTGAGTCCAAACACGGCTCACGCTGCTTTCCAACAGAGATCAGCGGTGATCAGCAGACATGAATGGGCTCAGCGGGGGAGAGTTATCAAAACCTGTCCAGGTGAAAAGTTGCTGAGTTGCCCATAGCAACCAATCAGATCACTGCTTTCATTTTTCACAGGCCTCTTTAAAAAATGAAAGAAGCCATCTTATTGGTTGCTATTGGCAACTCAACTTTTCCTCTGTATATGTTTTGATAAATCTCCCCATTTTACTTTCCAATTGAAATCAATAGGAAAAATCTGCAATAAATCCGCAGTGTGTCCAGCAGGAAGACTAACATGCTGTGGATTTAAAATTTACACAACAGGTGAATTTCCACATGATTTCATTTATTTTATTACCAGATGCAGTAGAGATGACGGAGGCACTCACCATTGGCGAGATTTATCAAAACCTGTCCAGGGGAAAAGTTGCTGAGTTGCCTATGGCAACCAATTAGATCCCTTCTTTAATTTTCTGAGACCTTTTCAAAAATGAAAGAAGCGATCTGATTGGTTGCTATGAACAACTCAATATATTTTCCTCTGGACAGGTTTTGATAAATCTCCCCCCATGTCAGTAAAATACTGTAATTTATTCCAAAAGGTAGCAAATATTCAGCAGGCGCAGACACGTGGGACGCCAACAGGAGGTGATAGCTATTTTGCGCTAGTATCGCTTCTTCAGACCCCTCCCCCCTCACCTGCGGGCAAGGATTAAATACTCCTACTTGCTTACATAGGTGAGGTGAGGCGTATACAATGTGAGTTAAAACAGTGCAACACAACACTTTACAACCAACACATAAAAAACAATAAACTATGTGTCCGAAATTGTAAGACTTGAGCTATAAAAATACACTAAGATCCAACCTATCATTTAATCCTAAATTGCCTTCTGCCCTTGTGCGGATTATCTATATAAATGACATCACCCGAGATTTTTCTCGTTGGAGAAGAGGAAGAGGATAACCTCGTTGTTTAACCCCTTAAGGACCAAGGGTTTTTCCACTTTCGTTTTTTTTCCTCCTCACCTTTTAAAAATCATAACCCTTTAAATTTTCACCTAAAAATCCATATGATGGCTTATTTTTTGCGCCTCCAATTCTACTTTGCATTCTCAATTTACGCAAAAGTCTACGGCGTAGCGGAAAAAAAATCATTGTGCGACGAAATTGAAGAAGAAACGCCATTTTGTAACTTTTGGGGGCTTCCGTTTCTACGCAGTACGGTAAAAATGACACCTTATCTTTATTCTGTAGGTCCATACCATTAAAATGATACCCTATTTATATAGGTTTGATTTTGTCGTACTTCTGTAAAAAATCATAACTACATGCAGAAAAATGTATATGTTTAAAATTGTCATCTTCTGACCTCTATAACTTTTTTATTCTTCTGTGTATGGGGCGGTATGAGGGCTCATTTTTGTGCCGTCATCTGAAGTTTTTAGCGGTACCATTTATGTATTGATCGGACTGTTTGATTGCTTTTTATTCATATTTTCATGATATAAAAAGTGACCAAAAAAACGCTATTTTGGACTTTGGAATTTTTTTGCGCGTACGCCATTGACCATGCGGTTTAAATAATGATATATTTTTATCGTTCGGACATTTACGCATGCGGCGATACCACATATGTTTGTTTTTTATGGGAAAGGGGGGGGTGATTTGGACTTTTAATAGGGAAAGGGTTAAATGACAATTATTAACTTTCTTATAACACTGCACACACTGATCTTATACACTGTTCACTGCAAAGCCATAGTTTTGCATTGATCAGTGTTATCGGCGGTTGATTGCTCAAGCCTGCATCTCAGGCTTGGTTCATTCAATCGCCGAAGGGACACGCCGGAGGAAGGTAAGAGGACCTCCGCTCGTGTCACAGCTGACCACTGTGGTGGTCCCGATCAGCCCCACTAAGCAGCCGGGCAGCTTTCACTTTCGTTTTAGACGCGGCGTTCAAGTTCAAGTTCAAAGTCTAAAGGGTTAATAGCACGCGGCACCGCGAACGCTGCCGCACGCTATTAGCCCCGAGTCCCGGCTTCAGATATATGTTGAGACCGACCCGATATGACGCGGGGTCACCGCGTGACCCAGCGTTATATCGCGGGAGCCGGCCAAGAACGTAAATATACTTCCTTGGTCGTTAAGGGGTTAAAGTTATGCATCATGTGGTCAAGGGTATGTGAAAGTTTGTCCTCCGCTTCTACGATGCGTCTCGCCCTGAGCATTTGAATCGGGTGATGTCACTTGACAGGTCCCAAGTACTTCACAAACAAAAAACTCGTGAATCCAATTTACGTATCCCCTTCGTACCAACCTTTTGCTCGGATTCCAGACGCATTGGTGGTGCTCTAAATAAACATTGGTACATTTTGAGTACATGTTATCTGGGTATTCAGGAGTTTAGGGAACGCCCTTTGTTATCATATCGCCGTCCTTCTAACTTAAAAGACAAGCTGGTTAAAGCAGACGTTTCTCTTAAAACACAGCCACAGGGGTACCTGTAGGTTAGGAGTAGAGGATCCTACCCCTGCCGACAGTGTATCAACTGTGACTATATGAAAAAGGGTCCGTCTTTTGTGCACCCTCAGTCCGGTAAGACCTACAAGATCAAACACTATTTAACATGCACATCAGATCATGTGATTTATGTCTTGATGTGCCCATGTGGTCTCCTCTATGTGGGGGAGACCACATGGGACTTCAAGACCCGGGTGAATCAGCACCGGTATAGCATCCGGAAATGCCGCGCTGATTTGCCAGTAGTAAAGCATTTTGTAGAAGCTCACCATCTAGAAAGAGATCTCAAATTTACCTTGTTGGACTCCATCCCCCCTCTGAAAAGAGGTGGAGCTCATGTAAATAAACTTAAAAGGAGGGAATTGAAATGGATACACGAACTTCAATCTTTGAAGCCCAACGGGCTCAATGTAGATTTTTCAGTTACGCACCAGATAAATAACGCTTAAAATGTGCTGGTATGTCTTGTTCTGTCATTTCCCCTTGTGTAGGATAGTACATTTAGATCCTTATGTTTGTATTAATATATATTTATTTTTGATTACACCCTTCTAGTGATTAAAATGTGGTGGTGACGGAGATGAGCAAACCCCTGACATCGGATGTTCTTGGAATAAATAGTGAATTTTTTCTATGTTTTTCATAGGGTCTATTTTGCTTATTATGTATTTTTTATACAGTATTTTCTTGTTTGTATACTGTGACAACTTGTGGTGAGCCAGCGAGCGCATGGACTATCTTTAGTATAGTGGATCATCTTTCTCCCCTTTTTTTCATTTTTTTTATTCTTCCATTTTTTAATTTTACTTTCCATTGTTTAGCACGTTCCATGGCCCTATTTGCTAATAAAATTGTTATAAACTCCTAGTACAGGATCTCTGTGTTATATATGCGATATGTGTGGGGCAGTCATCTTATTTATTTACACATATATTCCCATGGTCCCTCCTGATTTATCACGGTCACCAGCATCTTGCTGTTGGACCCTGACTCCGGTCGCCACCTGTGTCCTCCCTATCTGGCAGGATTCACGTTGGTTGGGTTACCCTGGACTAACCTAAATCTCCCCGGTATACTTATGTACAGTGGTCCCTCAACATACGATGGTAATTCGTTCCAAACGAGCCATCGTTTGTCGAATCCATCGTATGTTGAGGAATTCGTGCAATGTAAAGTATAGGAAGCTGTACTCACCTGTCCCTGCCGCTCGAGATGGTGACCCCGGGCCTCCGCTGGGCTCTCCGCTGTCTTCTCCGGTCCTCCGCTGTCTTCTCCGGTCCTCCGCTGTCTTCTCCGGTCCTCTGCTGTCTTCTCTGGTCCTCTGCTGTCTTCTCCGGTCCTCCGCTGTCTTCTCCGGTCCTCCGCTGTCTTCTCCGGTCCTCTGCTGTCTTCTCCGGTCCTCTGCTTTCTTCCGCAAGGCCTTACTGGGCCTGCGTAGCTACGTCATTACGCCGCTGCGTACGCCATTCCTATTAGATGACGTGCGCAGCAGCGTATTGACGTCATCGGAGTGGGCCGAGAAGACACCGGAAGACCAGCGCTGGACCCGTAGGGCACCCCAGAGCATTGTGGAGGGGTAAGTAATACTTACCGCACCACACGGGGAACATTAAGCTGCTATCCGGCAGCAGCTTAAGCATTTGGCGCTGCCAGATAGCACTTAATGCGATGGCCCCAACATAAAAAAGCATCGTCTGTCGATGCTGACATCGACATGCGATGGCCTCTGAGAGGCCATCGTATGTTGATTTCATCATATGTCGGGGCCATCGTAGGTCAGGGGGTCACTGTACTCTGTTTGATAGCAGAGATCCTAATACTCTTGATGTACCTGCATTCTGCCTGCTAGCAGAGGTCTTATATGTTCTGACCATTTTTAGATATATATGCTTGTATATATCCCCTACTTTGGCTATTTACTTTAGTAATTTTCCCTGACACCTAGCCATGTGCTCTAGCGTGGCCATGTGACCCCTTTGTTTGGCCATGTGACTATCTTTAGCCACTTATAACTTTGTTTCACTTTGCCCATCTCCAAGATGGCCGTGCAGCGCTCTCTCTCCTAATGCGCATGCGCTGGGATAAAGTTGCCGTGTGACCTTTGATGTAATACGCTCATCTATGTGTTCATTGGCTCCCGACTAGTAACACAGAAGCGCAGGTCTGGCGCGTACAGACCCGGCGCCCCATGCGGCGTTTGTTTGAACATGCCGGGGGTGAGTTCTATTTGCCGCCTCCCTATCTCTCACTTTGGACAAATACTATTGGTTATTTATAATTTCCTCCAATTGATATGGTTATGCCCCTATTTGGATCTTTTCATGTTTTTAATGTAATTGCACACTTAATATTATATGTATTTTTACATATGCACCTAGCACTTATTGGAGGCATATATTATGTCTCCCTTATGCACTTTACTGTTCATGATTATCTATGATATCTTTTGTTTATGTTTGTGTTCTATTTTACATATGCAAATTTGTATGTCACATGATCACTTGTATTTGAACCCCATTGGATCACTTGTACTTTGACTTGACAATGGTGGTGTGAGACCACAGAAATGTACCGTATTTTTCACCGTATAAGACGCACTTTTTCTTCCCCAAAACTGGGGGGGGAAAAATTTGGTGCGTCTTATACGGCGAATACACCCCTATCACGGCGGTCCCTGCGCCCATCAACGGCCGGGACCTGCGGTTAATACAGGACATCACCGATCGCGGTGATGCCCTGGATTAACCCTTCAGACACGGCGATCAAAGCTGACCGCCGCGTCTGAAGGTAAAGTGACACTAACCCGGCTGTTCAGTCGCGCTGTTCGGGACCGCCGCGATTTCACCGCGGCGGTCCCGAACAGCCCGACTGAATAGCCGGATTAGTGCTTACAGGACGCCGGGAGGGACCTTACCTGACTCCTCGGTGTCTTCTCCGTTCAGAGATCCCCTGTATGGCCGGCGCTCTCCTTCCTCATCATCACGTCATCGCGTACGTGCGTCGGCGTGCGTAACGACGTGATGACGGCGACGGAGAGCGAGGATAACCGGCCGGCAGCAGAGACGTTCCGGAGCGACGGGGACACTGCGACAGCGATGGAGCGACATCCAGGGCAGCGGTGACGGATCCGTAGCGGCGGGGACACGTGAGTACCACTATTGGGTTCAAAATCTTAAATTTTTTTGATTTTGCACCTAAAAATAGGGTGCGTCTTATACACCGGTGCGTCCTATAGGGCAAAAAATACGGTACTCCTTGTATCTATGGAATAAAGCTACAACATTTTTTACTGGATACCCTGGTGTGCTACAGTCAATTCCTTTTTTCGTCTATCTACCTTGTTGGACCCAGGACCGGGGCCCCTGTGACTGCTTGAACCCACTACTTCCTGTGCCACCTGGTGTGCTGCTCCCTCTTTATTTTCATACCTTTCTGTGTGTGTGTGTCAATATTTATTTTCATAATGTTAATAGATATTGATATAATTTCCTCATGCTCGTTTATGCTACTATTTATTGGTCTCAATTTTACCCTTTTAATCATGTCTGAGGAAGGGGTTACATCGACCCAGAAATGTGTTACATATATAAAATCAACACCTTCTTATTTATATCATTCAATACCTGGTCCATGCCAGCACTTGTATTTACCCTGTACCCCTATGCACCTCTGTGAAAAATAATTTGTTATATTTAAATTGCCTGCGTCTAAGTGAGCGCAGGGAGAGCAGCACTGTTTGAATACTACCACCATCATGATTTGGAGGTAAATGTGATATTCCAAAAACTCTATGGGGGAGATTCATCAAAACCAGTGTAGAGGAAGAGTTGTGCAGTTGCCCATAGCAACCAATCAGATTTCTTCTTTCATTTTTAGCAAGGCCTTTGAAAAATGAAAGAAGCGATCTGATTGGTTGCTATGGGCAACTGGGCAACTTTTACTCTGCACAGGTATTGATAAATATCACATTATGAGCGTTGTGCCTCTGGATCGCACAACACCCTCTGGTGAATTACATCCATGAAAAATCCTTTACTAGGCAGAATTTGGCCCAGGAGCTGATATCCAGGATACCAAGAAAAAAATTGCTGAAGTCTTGAAAAAGAAGGGTCAATACTGTAAATATTAGGTCTAGGATTGATTTGTCAATGAAATGTATAAAATGCTTAAAGGGGTACTCCGATGGAAAACTTCTTTTATTTTAAATGAACTGGTGCCAGGAAGTTAAACAGATTTGTAAATGACTTCTATTAAAAAAATCTTAATTCTTCCAGTACTTATTAGCGGCTGTATATTGTAAAGGAAGTGCTTTTCTTTTGGATTTCTCTTCTGTCACAACTACAGTGCTCTCTGCTGTCCATTTTAGGAACTGTCCAGCAGAAAAAATCCCCATAGCAAACATATGGTGCTCTGGACAGTTCCTAAAATGGACAGAGATGTCAGCAGAGAGCACTGTGGTCGTGACAGAAGAGAAATCCAAAAAGGAAAGCATTTCCTCTGTAGTATACAGCCCCTAAAATGTAGTGGGAGGATTAAGATTTTTTAATAGAAGCAATTCACAAATCTTTTTAACTCTCTGTCACCAGTTGATAAAAAAAAAAAAAAAGTTTTCTACAGGAGTACCTCTTTAACCCCTTAACGACGCAGGACTTAAATGTACGTCCTGGTGCAGTGTTACTTAACGCACAAGGACGTACATTTACGCCCTGTACATGACCGCGATTGCGTGAATATCTGCCATTAACCCCTCAGATGCCGTGATCAATACAGATCACGGCATCTGCAGAAGTGCGGTCAGAAAATGCATGATCGGATCGCCCGCAGCGATCGATCAATCCGATCATCTGTAATGGCGGACAGATGTCCCCTCACCTGCCTCCGTCCGTCTCCCGGCATCTCCTGCTCTGGTCTGAGATCGAGCAGACCAGAGCAGAAGATCACCGATAATACTGGTCAGTGCTATGCCCTATGCATAGCACTGAACAGTATTAGCAATCAAGTGATTGCTATAAATAATCCCCTATTGGGACTATTAACCTCTTAAGGACTGAGGGCGTATGGATATGCCCGTGGGAATTCCGGTCCCCGGCGCTCGCCGGGCGGGGACCGGACCGGGATGCCTGCTGATATCGTTCAGCAGGCATCCCGGCATATCACCCAGGGGGGTCCTGAGACCCCCCCCCTCATGTCTGTAATCGTGGCAAATCGCAGATCAATTCAGATCTGCGATTTGTCGCTATTCCGGGCTGATTGGGTCTCTGGTGACCCGATCGCCTGGAAAATGGGGATGATCGGAGCTGTCAGTGACAGCCCCGATCATCCTAAGGGATAGGAGCGAGGTTGCAGTGGTGACACCTCCTCCTATCCCCTGCCATTAGTCAGCAATGACTACTGACCAATGGCAGTTGAAGACGGGGGGTTACCAAGGAAACCCCCGTTCTGCCCACCACTGGATGTCGGGCAGAATGGGGGGGGGGAGAAGATGGTGGCCAGTACCTGGGGAGAAGATGCGGTGGGGACTGCCGATTATCGGTGGCATCAGCGGAGGAGGTAGGAAGGCGACGGCGCGGTGCATCAAGGAAGGTAGCAGTAAAGCGATCTTTACTGCTGCCTTCTAGTGTTTGCCAAACTGCAACTCCCAGCATGCCCAGACAGCCAAAGGCTGTCTGGGCATGCTGGGAGTTGTAGTTTTTCAACATCTGGAGGGTCACAGTTTGGAGACCACTGTATACAGTGGTGCCCAAACGGTAGCCCTCCAAATGTTGCAAAACTACAACTCCCAGCATGCCTAGACTCCCCAGGCATGCTGAGAGTTGTAGTTCTGTAACATCTGTCCCTTCAGATTTTGAAATTTTCATGAAAATTTAGAAAATTGCTGCTCTACTTTGAAGCCCTCTAATGTCTTCAAAAAGTAGAAATATGTCCATTTTATGATGCCAACATAAAGTAGACATATTGTATTTGTGAACCAATATAAAATGTATTTGGAATATCCATTTTCCTTACAAGCAGAGAGCTTCAAAGTTAGAAAAATTCAACATTTTCACAATTTTCATGACATTTTTGGATTTTTCACCAAGAAAGGATGCAAGCAAGGATGACAATTTATGACTAAAATAAAGTAGAATACGTCGCAAAAAAATAATCTCAGAATCAGAATAATCTGTAAAAGCATCTTAGAGTAATTAGTGCATAAAGTGACAGTGATCAGAATTGCAAATAAGGGCTCAGTCCTTTAGGTGAAAAAGGGCTCAGTCCTTAAAGGGTTAATGTGTAAAAATAAAAGTAAAAAAGTAAATTGCCCCTTTTCCCCATTTTACCCCCAAAAAGTGTAAATATCCAAACCAGTAAAATATAATGTTAATTATCCTGTATGGTAAACGTCGTGAACGTAAGAAAAAAGTCCAGAATTGCTGCTTTTTTTTATAACATTTTATAAAAAATAAAAAAAAATTGATAAAAGATTTATTAAGTTTTATATATGCCAATGTGATATAAAAAAAACTACAGATCACGGTGTGAAAAAATGATCCCTCATACTGCTGCTTATGTGAAAAATGAAAAAGTTATAGGTCAGCAAAATAGAAGGATTTTAAACACACTAATTTGGTTAAAAAGTTAGGGATTTTTTAAAGAGGTACAATGATAGAAAAGTGTCTAGCCATGGGTATCATTTTAATTGTATTGACCCACAGAATAAAGAAAACTTGTCCATTTTACCATAAGGTGTACAGCATCAAAACAAAACCTTCCAAAATTAGCAAAATTGTAGTTTTCTTATCAATTTCCCTACACAAATAGTATTTTTTTTTGGTTGTGCCATGCATTTTATGGTAAAATTAGTGATCTCATCACAAAGGACAACTGGTTGTACAAAAAACAAGAGTTATGATTTTTTTAGAAGGCGAGGAGGAAAAAAAAACAAAAACATAAAAATGAAATTGTCCTTAAGGGGTTAATATTGTATTTCAGTAACCACAGAAACATCTGACTACCAAATTAAAAGTTGTTAGTCTGAAAACCTTTGCCCACAACTATGTAAAGAGTAATAGGTTTCCACAAGAAATATTTCTTAATGTATTTGGCATGCTACGGAGCAAGCCATATTATTTGGGGCAGATTTTGGTGAATGCAGAGGTATATGGAGGAATAGTGACAGCCCTGTGAACGCTTGTGCTCTATTACAGCTTCATAGAAAACAGAACTATAACACATACATGTACACTGCAAAATAAAGAGGTGAGTGACTGTAATTATAGTCCAGGGCCCGGCTTTATGTCCGTGTTTAAAGTAAATCCATAAACGTTCTGGGCCCAGTAACCAGAGCCGGGTGCATTGTTTGAGTTCAGATAAAGTTACATAGAATAAGACGTTATGTCCCATATGTCACCATTATGGAGCTAAACTGCTGCTGGGACAAAAGACATCCAACAATAGTGAAAACATTTGCAAACGGACATGTCTATGAATATAAGACAACTCAGGAAAACAAAGTAACCTACATATATACATTTGGCGTTACACTAATATGTTTGCTCCAGTGGTCTTTTTTTTCTGTGAATTTTAATTGTAGAACTTTAATTCACTTAATAATATAATCCTGTTTTCTTTTTTGCTAAATTATAAGACCTTTTTGCAGTTTGTGTTTGAATGATACAGAAAATGTGCACACAAATAAAATAAAATAAAAACAATACAAACCCAGTGTATAAATGTGTGAAGAACAGTAATACAAAACAAACATACGGTAAGTGGACAGCCCAAGTCCTTGGGTCACATCCGGGCCGCATACCCTCTATGCATTACATGAATACCAACTCAGCACCATCATTATACATTATACAGTATATACAGTTTGTGTTACAAGTACTTACATGGCAAAGAGCATTGTCTGTATAAAACTCATGATCATTCTTGAGCAGGTGTAAAACATATAGAATTTGTCAATAACAGATGATGAAGAATGTTGATGTGAAGTAGAAATCCGGACTCTCTCACCATAGGGGTAAACCCTCAGTCAGGCCTAGGTCTGTCCCACCATCATACAGTACCTGCAGCATGCTGGGGAAGGAAACCTCAGTGCAGATAGAAGAGTCTCTTATATACACAACTTGGTGCATTAGATCCTATGGAAAGAAAAGCTTTGGGAATTCTTCTTCCACAGCTGTTTCTTGATATTCTGAGCAAAGTTTATTTTTTGTCCCCTTGTAATTATGTCGCAGGTGGAATCTTCATCAAAACATATATATTTATATAATAAGAAATAGCTACAACATTATTTTTTCTTTATTGCATCTTTGTGCCATATACTGCCCTCCCTAATATAGCACTAAAGCTGCAGAAAATACCTAAAAGGGGTACTCCGGTGGAAAACATAATTTTTTTAAATCAAAGGTGCCAGAAAGTTAAACAGATTTGTAAATTACTTCTAGTAAAAAATCTTTACCCTTCCAGTACTTTTTAGCAGCTGTATGCTACAGAGGAAATTCTTTTCCTTTTGAATATCTTTTCTGTCTTGTCTACAGTGCTCTCTGCTGACACCTGATGCCCGTATCAGGAACTAACCAGAGCAGGAGAAAATTCCCATAGCAAATCTATACTGCCCTGGACAGTTCATGACACAGACAGAGGTGTCAGCAGAAAGCACATCCTGTGAACACAGCAGTCCAGAGCACTTTCAGTGTGAGCAGCGTGCGGGTGTGTCCCTTGTTGAGCTCCACAAACTTTCAGCAGATCAGACCAGAGCAGGTGATCCATCAGCCTTCCCAGGAGTGTGTCAGGCTCCCTGCATGGAGCCCATGGAGCCCATTCCCCGTTCTTCCAGGCTGGCGGGGGATGGAGAGAAAACAGCAACAGCCATTTTTTCAGCGGGAGGAAGAAGATCTAGCAGAGTCTGCATCAATGCAGGCTCTGCTCCTCCGGCAATGGGTGCAAGCCAGAGATCCAGTGGAAGGAAGGCGAGGAGAAAGAGTCTGGAGATGTGGGCTGAAAGAGGAGCCAAGGAGTCCAGTGCGACATACTGCTCCCGCATGACCGCGTGGTTTGCAGAGTATGAGCAGTGTGGTAAAGAGCTCAGGCTGGCCAAAGATGGCCTGCGTGGGGCTCAGAATCTGGCAAACACGATGACCAAAAAGAACCGGCCTGAGCTGAAGAAAAGAATCACGGCGCTGAAAAGTAAGATCGTGAAGCTGGAGGAGCGGAGGGCAGAAATCCTGGAAGGGAGCGGTCTCTACCGGGAAAAGCTGATGAATAAGGACCGGTTTGCTGCCATGAAATCCCCAGGTAAGGTGGAGGTGGATGGTGGGGAGAGTAGTGGCGGTGAAGAAAGTGAGGATGGTGGTCATGAGGAAAAGGATGATTAGGTGGAGGAAGACGCTGTACCTGTGGCTGCTCCCTGTGACACCCAGGACAGCATTATTGAACTGGCCCAGGTGGCTCTTCCTTCAAGTGAGAGCGAGGAGGATGATGTGGAGAGTGAGGCTGGGGGATTGCTAAGGGCGATAGTCATGCAGGAGTCCCCAGCCCACCTCCAGCATTTCACCTTTGGTGATGATCTCTGTGATGATGTGGCAGTTAAGAGGAAAAAGCAAAAGACACAAGAATCAGTGAAGTATGTGTTTGTTCCTTTCCAGCAGTCTGGGCCAGCTGCAAAGCTGGTTCAGGCTGCTGGGCCCCCCAGACTGCCAGACTCCGTTTCTGTGGTGGAACGGAGCCAGCATGGGGGATACAGCATGGCGTCAGGAAAGGCTGTGGATGCAATAGATGTGAAGCCCACCCATCCTGCCATTAGGGAGGGGCAGGATGGGCTCATGGTGGGCAGTGGCGAGGCAAGCTATGCTGCCGTGTGCTCGGGGGGTGGTTCCCCGAGTGCCGTGGGAATTGCCGACGCTGCAGGGCACTCCCCTGTGAGGGGGGGAGTGTCCGGGCGCCAGTGGCAGAGAGCGGTGGGTCCATGTACTCGGTGGGCAGTCCCCTGAGTACTGTGTGTTCTGCGGGCGCTGCGGGGCACTCCTCTGTGAGGGGGGGAGTGTCCGGGCGCAAGGATCAGCGGCAGAGCCCATGCAGCCGGGCAAACTAAGTCCAGGCACTGTGGGAGGAGCTGGGGTGCGCTCGGAGGGGCAGCCCCAGACTTCGGAAGTCACATCACCCATGAAGAAGGAGCCATTAGCGTCGACCCCAGCAGCTAAGCCAGAACAGAAAATCTATTTAAAGCCAGCAACACTACAAGTCCCAGCCAGCCCAGAATTTGTTAGACAGGATGCTATGAGTGCAAGATGTGAGAAGGATGGGTGTAGTAGTGTTGTGGATGAGAGGAGTGTATGTGGGAGTGTCAGTGTAATGAATGTTGGTGGTAGTAGTAGAGGTATGAATGGGAAGTCTAGCATGAAAGGAAATAAAGATGATGAGAGTAGTGGTGTGAATGGTGGTATTAATGGTTCTGGGTCTGGTTCTGGGTCTAGGTGTGTGTCTGGTCCGGCTGCCCCCCCCGGTAGTGACTGCTCCTAGAAGCTATGCCAATGTCACTGCCGGGGGTTCAGGGGGGTCCCCGTCTCCATCCGGCTCTGGAGGCCACTTGCAACGGCGCCTCCTGGAGGCTCTACGCAGGGGTGACAGGTCAATCCAGGTAGAGGGAAGGGGTGAGGTCGATCTGTCTTTCTGGATAGAGAGGCACGGTTTGGGGGCTTTCCGAGAGCAGAATGGGGAGGTGGTCTGGTCCCTCCCGACACCCGGGCAGGACAATAACCGTAGGAATGTGGTCCGTCTGATTTGGAGGGGCGAGGATGCATGTCCACCTCGCGCTAAAGTGATTGAGCTCCTCCTTCAGATGGAATTCAGGGCGAGTGACATCTTTGCCCTGATTCATCCCTACGGTTCGTCTGAGTTTGACGTCAGTTTCGTTCGGCCAGAGGGTCTTGAACTCTTCTCGTCAAACTACGAAGTGGCGAAGAACGAGCCCGGCTGGCGGGATTTCTCCGTAAAGACGATTTCCCGTCAGAACTCTGTCAAGAAAGTGACCGTTTTGACCCGTAACGAGTCGCTTTCTTGTTATGACATCATGACCTGGCTCGGACGGTATAGGGATGTGACGGACATGCCCAAGAAAAACTTTGATGAGCACGGGATCTGGTCCGGGGCCTCAACGTTTTCCGTCAAACTCAAACGTTCAGGGAGTACGGTTGCCCACATTCCGTCAGCCGCCTTCCTTGGACGTGATAGGATTCAGGTCTTCTATCAGGGGCAGCCTAAGGTCTGTCACAGGTGTGGCAGCCCCACCCACTTTAGCGCAGTCTGTACTGTGCAGGTCTGCGCTTTGTGTGGTGGGGTGGGTCATCTGGCCGCATCCTGTCGGCAGATCCGGTGCCACCTGTGTGGTGTCCTCGGGCACCCTTTTAGCCGTTGTCCTAGCGCATTCGCCCGTGCAGCGGCCGCTCCGGCTGAGGAGAGCTGTGAAGTTGCCTCGGCTGGGGAGGGTACGGGCAGGGATGGGGGCGCAACAGGGCTAGTGAGGAGGAAAAAGGGCCCTGCCAAACTAAGGCGGGAGGAAAATCGTAGAAGGAGTAGGGAGCTGGAGAGTGCCCAGGTGGCGGGGGTAGCTTCAGCCCCTGCTCCTGAAGCTGGCCCTGTAACTGCTGAAGCCCTGGAGGAGAACGTGCTAGATGAGGAGATCGGGAGACTTCACAGAGAGGAAGGCAATATGGCCCACCCTTCCGATTCCTCCCACTATGAAAGTGTGGATGAGGATAGTGGGTAGAGGCCCAAAAAGAAAGACAAGGGCAAAAGGAAAGGGAGAAAGAAGAGGTCAGAGCCCTCTGTTCCTTGTACTGCGGGCCAGATCCAAAACGGAAGCCTGACTGCCCCCCCTCTGATTGACCTGTCAAACCGGTACCTCGTACTCGATACCATCTCCTCCCCCTCCTTGGAGGGGGAAGGTGAGGGCGGGGTGCCTCAGGAGAAAGAGCCTCTGGGGGGAACTGGGCCCTGTCCTGTCGAGGCACCTTCCTCGGAGGGCAGGGCTAGACCGGGGCCGGACGGAGACGGGGACCTTATGGACCAATCAGAGTTAAAAAAAAGATGTAAGAGTGGTCCTGCCTTCTCGTCGTCTTCGGGGGATGAGGGGGCTAAAAAGAAGGAGAAAGAGAAATAAAGGGTGAGGCCATCTAATTCAATCACCCTGTATGACGGCACTCACCCCATTGACGCTTGCATCTATTAACTGTACCAGCATTAAGTCGGATACGGCTAGATTTGCAGCCTTTGATTTTCTCGGCCGTGTTGAAGCTGACATTTTCTTTTTACAGGAGACCAGGTTGTCAGATCTAGCCTCTCTGGTAAAAGCCAGAAGAAAGTGGAGGCGCGGTCCCTCCCACTGGTCTCTTGCGGCTGAGCCATAAAGTGGGGTGGCGGTCCTTTCTACCGCTCCTGTTGAATGCCGACGGGTTATTGAATTAGAGATGGGGAGGTGCCTGATCTTAGATGTCTTCATGAAGGGACAAGAGCTCCGGCTCATTAACATCTATGCCCCGCAAACTAAGCGGGGCCGTAAAGATCTCTTTATGAGGATTAAGCCCTTTCTTTTTACGAGTCGGCAAGTGATCTTTGGAGGGGACTTCAATAATGTCACGAGGTCCCAAGATAGGAGAGGCTCCAATGGTCCACTTACTCGCGATAGTGTGGCACTGATTAGCATAGCTAGAGAAGCTCGCCTGGAGGATGCCCACATCCGGAGCCCCTCGGGGCAACGCGGGTTTCACCTATCATCAAGGTAGTTGCAGGTCTAGGATAGATAGGTTTTATTTAAAGGAGGAATCCGTCTCTTCCGCAGTGTCCGTGGTTGAGGTGGAGTTCTCCGATCACTGTATGATTTTGTTTTCCCTGAATGTTTCAGAGACCCTCCGGATGGGAAAAGGTTATTGGAAGCTGAATTCGTCCCTCCTGGAGGAAGCGGAGATAAGACAGTCCTTTGAGGATTTTCTTCAGAGTCAGGTACCTTTACTGGACCTATGTAGTAGTAAGTCAGAGTGGTGGGAGATATTCAAGAAGCGGGTTGCAGGGTTCTTCCGCCAGCTCTCGAGCCTCAGGTCCCTGAACAGGTACCGCTTGTATCAGGGTTTGAGGAGGAAACTCGAGCTTCTCGTCTCGACTGGAGGTAGCCGAGAGGATATCTCCAGAGTGAAGTCCTTGCTGATGGGGTGTCAGTACGATAGGCACGCATCTTTGGTTTTTGAGAGGGATTTCGGGAAGTACCGCTCGCCCGACCCTTACAGAAACTGTAAGATGTTAGTGAGTAGTAAAGTCATTTCAGGACTGATTGATAGTACGGGATCTCTGAATCAGTCCAGATCAGGGATCTTGGAGGTCGTCAGATCCTTCTACTCGCACCTCTTGGGAAGGAAGGATCTAGATCGAGACAGGATGTCGGCTTTCCTGGCTGAAACCATTCCTGAGCCAGGGGTAGACCCCTCTCTTGATGTTTTGGCAGAAGAAATCAGGGAAGAGGAAGTGAGACTGGCGATCGAGGGGCTCGCCCCTAAGAAGTCGTCAGGTCCGGATGGCTTAACATCTGAGTGGTACAGAACCTTTAAGGAGTCTTTAGCTCCCCTCTTGACTGAGGTATTCAATGAGTGTCTCTCCTCTGGCACTCTACCAAAGTCAATGAGGAGGTCAGCCCTGATTCTTCTCTCAAAGGGTAAAGATCCCAGCCGAATTGAGAATTGGAGGCCCATAGCTCTTCTAAATATGGACAGGAAGCTTCTGGCCAAGATACTGTTTAATCGGCTGGTGAAGTTTGCACCCCGTCTCCTTTCGGGGACTCAGCATTGCTCTATTCCAGGCCGAAGCACCTTAAGTGCTGTCCTTAGTGTCAGGGAGGCAGTGAGATATGGCTTACCGAGTACTTTTGTTAATTGGCTTAAGATCTTGTATGCAGGGGCAGAGAGTTTCCCGCTGGTGAACGGTTGGTCTGGCCGCTCTTTTGAGGTGGGGTCCGGAGTCCGTCAGGGTTGTCCTTTGAGCCCGCTTTTATACATTTTTGCAATCGATCCCTTCGTCTGGAGGGTAGATTGTGGGCCATTGGCGGGAGTCGGGATGAGTCTGGCGGAGCTGGATGTCACCCAGAGAGTGGTGGCATACGCTGACGATGTCACTATTTTGGTCGAGAGAGAGGAGGTCGATGTGGTGATGTCGGAGGTGGACTGCTACTCGGAGGCATCCGGGTCTAAGATCAACCGGGATAAGTGTGAGAGTCTCTGGCTGGGAGGGGGGGATCCCACGTTTGATCTCCCGGACACCCTTCCAGGGCCCCAAGAATCAGCAAAAGTCTTAGGCATCACATTCGGCCAGGATGATTATCCCACCAAAAACTGGGATGGTAAGCTCCAGGATGCCGCTCAGAAGGTGGACCAGTGGAAGGGTTGGTCTATGACCCTCAGCGAAAGGGTACACCTGATCAAATCGTACCTGCTCCCCTTGTTTATCTATCTGGGCAGCGTATGCATCTTGCCAGAGGCTTACTACACTAGGATCTACAGCCTGTTTTTCCAACTGTTATGGGGAAACAGGATGACACCTAGTCAAGAGGGAGGTTACGTACCACACGAGAAGACTAGGGGGTTTATCTATGGTAAACCCTGTGGTGTTCTTTACGAACACCTTCTTGAAAGCTAACATCGCAAACCTCTGGAAAGAGAGGGCTCCTCCGTGGTAATCTCCTGCAGGGAATGGTTTTGGCCTTTCTTCCAGGAATGGGAGAGAGGAGGGCAAGTGAAGGACCTCCGTACGCCCCATGGATATCTTCCGGCTTACGCTACCCCGACTCTGAAGGCGATACGTCGGTGGGGTCTTGTAGTGTGGGAGATCAGGACCCAGTCAAGGCAGTTCCTTGACAAACGGGTTCTGTTGACCCATTTCCAGAAGCCTCTGGCGCTCAGGGACTGCCCAGGTCAGGATCTGATGGTGGGGTTGTACCTTTTAAACATGAAAAGGATCCCCCAGAAGTTTTGGGACTTGGCCTGGCGCTGCTTTCAGGGGAAGCTATATGTAAGGGACAACCTGAAGTGCAGGAACTCTGATGACCGGGGAGAGTGCGGGGACACGCTGGAAAGCATGGACCACTTCCTGCTTCATTGTCCCTTTAATATAGGGGTTTACAACAGGGTGGGTGCTTCCATCGGCTGGAGTCAACTTGCCGGCCTAACCTATCTGGAGTGGGCTTATGGGGCATTCAGGAACCTGGGTGGCCGAGATCAGGGCACTTTATTCTTAGTTAGTTTAGTGGTTAGGTACTACACGTGGAATGCACGGTGTTTAGTGTTGACCCAACAGAAAATCCTCTCCGAGGTGGAGGTCTGTAGGAACATCACCGGTGACCTCGGGAAGATCAGGTCTTTGGAGTATGGCAGTCTTGGTACCAATAGGGCTTCTCTCCTGTGGAGAGGTTTTTCTTTTGATGTGCCCTAGGTACTAGACCTTTTTAAGTAGAGTACCTTTATTTTGGTTAGGGGCAGTGTTATAGGGATAGTGATAGGGTGAGAGCAGGGTCAGTTTTAATGGAGGGATAGAATTAGGGAAAATTGTAGGGGGGAGTTAGGGAAAGAGTTCAAAATTATTTTCATGTTTCAGGTCTGCCATCCTTCTTCCTGGTGGTGGGCTAATGCATGTGCACGCTAGCTTTTTGTTTTGTTTTAAGCTGATATGGTATGAAGGGCTTACAGGCGACCAAACTTGGGCCTAAGGTAGCTTTGGTTCAGTGTGTATATGTTAGTATGTATAAGTTTGTGTGTAAGTTGGTTGGGAGGAGTGCTAGGTGGGGAGGGTGTATTTGTGGGTGGTGGTGTTTTGCTTTTCTTTTGGGGACCTGACATGGGTCAGTTAGGGACAGGACTTTGTGTACGAACGGTATGGACTCTGACCCATGGCCAGGGGGGGGGGGGGGGTTTGGGAGAGGGTACAGTTTTAGTGTAGGGATTTTGGTAGGGTTTCCTATTGTTTTTGTAGGTTTTCTGTAGTGTATATATATTTATTTTTAATTAAATACCATATTATTATGTTCATGTGATTTTGTATGTATATTGTTTATATATATTTTTTTTATATTACAGCATTACAGTAGTTATGGCAGTCGGACCAGTTATTATGTTATGTGGTTTATTTGAGTTTACTATGTTGTTAAGTTGTTTATTTGAGTTTATTTGGTCTAGTGGTGTTTTTTTTTTTGTTTTTGTTTAGTTTTTTTTGTAGCCAGGTAGTGCTAAATTTTATGTTTATGTTTATATTTTGCTAAGCCAAGTTGTGCTTTTTTTTTTTTTTTTTTTCTCTTGTTGTGTTTCCCGAATATGGATGGTTTTGAGTTGTAGCCAGGTAGTGCTAAATTTTATTTTCATATTTTGATAAGCCAAGTGCTATTTTTATGTTCATTTTTGGTATGCGTGTGAGTGTGTTGTTTGGTTCAGTTAGGTGGGCTGGCATATTTTAGGTTTTTGTAAAGCTGGGCTGGCCAGTTAGGCAGGGTTTTGTTTTTGTTCTTTGGTACCAGTATATTTCTTATTTATGTTATAGCTGGTTAAGCTTGTTTTGTGTTTTTGTATAAGTTTTGTACTTTTATAATAAAAAAAGAGTGTCAGCAGAGAGCTCTGTGGACAAGACAAAAAAGAAATTCAAAAAGAAAAGAATTTCCTCTGTAGCATACAGCTGCTAAAAAGTATGTTTTGCTTATCTGTTCAACTTTCTGGCATCAGTTCATTAAAAAAAAAAAAGTTTTCCACTGGAGTATCCCTTTAAGCTGACCATTGTGTAAGATTAGCTCCATAGAATCAGTCTAATAGTGACAAAATAGCAGTCAGAGACTGAGATGTGGTAGTTGAATTTACTCAGGGCTCCTCCTGACTTTTTCCCCATTAACAAACAAATGCAGCCTTCACACTCAAGCATACACAGAAAATAAATCCTGCTTTTTCAGGGTTAACTATAAAGGCAATCACCACCCAACAAAACACTCAATAAATGTGTTACATCGGTAAATGTTCACTTTTGAGGCTGCAAACTTCAGGAATAAAACTCTCATCAGAGGGTCAGGTTTCTTTCAGCCTCTCAGTGCAGACTGACTCTCACCTAGTATCAAGGCCCAGCAATGAGTTGTCTCCAGCACCTGTGCTGATCTGAGCTAGTCTGAAAACCTGGAGGGGACCAAGAAGGAAATTAAAGGAACCACTACCATCCCATAAAAAATCTAGGCCGATAACAGGTCTTACCAAAAGTCCTAGCAAGCTAACTTTCTCCAGGGATTTTAACTATTTCCCGGATTCTCCATCTCTCACCCAATTTTTTTTGATGGGATATGCACTTTGGGTACCTTGGGGAATTGTAACAGTCCCTGATGACCATTCTTGGCTGATTTGCTGGCCGAAGGTTTCTTGTATCATGCAGCTCATTGTCTTGCAAAGCATACTATTTGGTACCTGAACAAAAAAGTTATTAAGTTTTGCTTTGTTCAGGAATCATTACTGTTTTGTGCTTTTAGTATTTTATCTCTGGTCATTCCACCTCATCTGGGACTTGGGACCTGGAAATTTTCTCCTGCAAAGGCCAAAGCTCATTGCGGGGGTTAAGGGTTATGAACTGATAAAGCGTTTTAAAGGACCTATATGGTGATGACCTATGGATAGTCCTTCAATATCTGATCAGTGGGGGTTCAACGCTTAAATTTTTTGTGCAGTAATGTATAGTTTTTATTGGTACCATTTTTGATTTGATGGGACTTCTTGATCACTTCTAGTAATTTTTTTCTGGTATATGAAGTGACCAAAAATCAGCAATGCTGGAGCGGGGAAGGGATTGGTCAGGATTGGACAGGTTTCCAGAAAAGACTTCATCAAGTTCATTCTAGATAAACCCTGATGTAGGGGGAGGGTAGGCAGTAAAGTGTAGAAAAAAATTTCAAAAACTGTTATAACTTCAGAAAAGTTCCGCTCGCTGGGTTTGCTTAACTTTTTCAAAATTGTCGGTAGGATTCCGCACGGTTCAATGTGAACCGGCAATTAAATAAACCCAAAACAAGTTTCTAACACTGCCCAACAGCTTTACAGGCCTGTATAACACTGCTTGGAATATATTCCAAGTGGTTTTAAGGTTCAGTTATGATGTAATGTGGTAACCCACGGTAACTTTTTTTTTACTCTTGCAAGGGTGCACTGTGTGCAGGGAGGAAAGTGCAGGGGGGGTAATGGGTGTTGTTTGAGGTGGGTGGTGGTGGGTGGAGAATGGGGGAGAAGGTAGGGATTGGGTAGTCTGCGGTGGTGGATGGATCTGCCACTATATACAGCTGCTGTATACAGGGGGCTACTTATTACTAAAAAGGGGGGTTACTGTATTTAGGGGGCTACTTACTACCAACAAGAGGATGGGGGGCTACTGTATACAGGGTGAGCTGCTGTATACAGAGGGGCCTACTATATACAGGGGAGGGCTACTTACTACCTACAGGGGGCAGGGAGAAGTGAGCCCGTAAGCTGTCCCTATAAACACTCTGCCTGCCTACTTACCCATCTGCACTAAATGACGGATCAACAACTTGGAGCTGGTTTCTTCCTTGAGCTAAAATGGGCGTATGAGTCAAACAAAACAAACGGAACTGTACAAAGTCAGGGAACAAGTCAGAAACCTAACGGGAATATAATAACCAACTGAAATATAAATACAAGCAAACCATGAAAAGCATACTAACATAAAACAGATCAGGAAATCAAGAGCCCTGTTCACAATGGACACAGAACAAGAAACACACTAGACACCCCACTCCAATTAACACTAAACACTCCAAAATATAAAAGGCCTTCTCATACTTTTATACCACACTGTGTAGTAATTAGGACCTATTAATGATCGGGTGACTTCAACCTAACATTGTATACAAAATATTAAGTCATCTACCACACAATATACTCAATAAAATGTAAATGCTTTATTCTTCAATTTATATTTAAAAAAAATTTATATAAAACCATCAGTATTGGTATTCATTGACAGAGAGCTTAAATGGGCAGATGGTGTCTCAAATACTAAAAAAGTTAATGCATAATAGCAATTAGTATTAAACAGTACATGGGAGTCGTGACTTATAAAAAATCACAAAGTAGAGTTACAAAGTAATCATATGGACATACAGATACACAGTGCCTTGTACGTACATTTGTCCTATGTGGAGATAGCAACTGCAACCTGTGTGTTCGTAATTGGAGCTTACTGAGTGATTTAGCCTGAGATTGTAAATGGATCCTCAATAACCCAAAAGGTCACACTTACCCATGGCTGTATAGAAGATACACCAGCTGCTAAGGCCCCAAACACACACTTCCGTGTCTTCCTCAGGGGGTGAACCCCACTCCAAGCATGGAGGGACATCAAAACCAAAGCCAAATAGGCTCCTAGCCAGCGGGCACTCTCCACCGAGTGCTCAGGATACTGGCCTAGGAGGACCCAAATCCTAAATACCAGCAAACATGGGTACAGGCACAAGACTCACTCATTCCTAGATAGACGGATTAGCACAAGGCTCAGAACAGGATTCTATCTTCGGAGTAGCAGGATAGAAAGGTCAAAACTGGAATAACAAAACGCACAGTGTGAATACAGACAGGAAACACAAAGCAAATGCAGAACGAACATACACAAATACTTAAACCGGACAAATGTACTAAAACACAGCAGGCTAAAATCTATATATCAAACAAGACAGATAACCATGGTTAAAACTCAGCATATGTGTTCAGACAAACATAGCTAAGGTGCATCATAAACAAGACAGAGTACAGATCTAATTACCAGCACAGAGTTCTGGCAGAGCTAGGGCCTAAATAATCCCATAGGCTGGAAGCAGTGACTCTTTCCAAACCAGGGAAAATTAACACAGAAACTGTTCAGGCTAAACAATGTCTGAACAGGACCCAAAGCAGAAAATACAAAATATAGATATACGGACATTCCAGGGCCTACTATATACAGGGGGCTACTGTATACAGGGGAGCTACTTACTACTTATGGGGGGCTACTGTAAACAGCAGGCCTAATAGAAACATGGGGGGCCACTTACTACCTATGGGAAGCTGCTACTGTATACAGGGGGCCAACTAGTTTCAGGGGGCTAGAGTATACAGGTGTGGACTACAGTTCTGAGCTTGCTCTGGTCTGAGAGTTTGCTGATTCAAAGAGAGCCTGTTCTAATAGAGTTTTAAATACAGGAGTTTGAGATCGCTGTGAGTGTTACGTTCCTTACACTGTAGGGACTTTAGACCCACAGGCCCACATTCATAATTATTGTCTTTAAACAGTTTTTGTGTCTAAAAAAGGGGCAAAAAAGGAGCAAGCAGGGTTTTTTTGCGCCTTTTCTGCCCCTTTTTGTTTACACATTTCTGCTGATTTTGAGTTGCAATCCACCGATTTTGGCAATAGACGTGATATGGAAGGGATTCATCATTGCGCCTTTTTGTAAAAAGGAGCAAAAAAAGGTGCAAAGCCACTGAAAAGTCTCTAAAACTACACCAGCCCAGATATGTTCCGACATTTATCATTGTCTTTAGACAGTTTTTGTGTCTACAAAAGCCACAAAAAGGCACAAGCAGGGTTTATTTGCACCTTTTTTTGCGCCTTTTTGTTTTCACATTTCTGCTGATTTTGAGTTGCAATCCACTGATTTTGGCAATACACACGATATGGAAGGGATTTATGAACTGCACCTTTTTGTAAAAAGGTGCAAAAAAGGAGCAAAGCCACTGAAAAGTCTCTAAAACTACCCCAGCCCAGACATGGTGTAGCTTTTTAGTCTATGTGAAGAGAGACATTTCAGAAAATATAACCTGCACAAAATGTATCAAATGCTCTGTGACTATTTAATAAATTTGGTGCTCCTACACATCACCAGCACACAAAAAAATGGTGTAAAAAAATGCTTCACTTACACCTACAATGATAAATGTGGGCCACAAGGTCTACAGAGAATTTAATTCTAATAGTTACTGTTTGTTTTTGGCTATTAATCTGTGAAATCTCCATAACTAGATGACCTGCCTGTTGGAAAATGCAGTCCGGTGTACATCCTGCTCCTTGAACAACAGTTCGAGAGTGTACACTGCTGTGCAAGATGTGTGTGAGTTGTTCATTTGGAAGCCCAGATCCTGGATCTAGAGGAGCAACTGGCAACACTGAGACACATTGACAACATGGAGAGGAGTCTCCTGCTCATTTAGCAAGCACTCTCTGGGGTAGAGGTGGGGGTGGATAGTGGGACAAAGGTGCAGGAAAGTCAGGAAGCAAGCTGGGTTACAGTTAGAAAATGGGGTAGAAGGAAAAGTTTCAGGGAGGCTAGTCCTTGACTGGTACACCCCAACCAGTTTGCCGGTTGGCAGATGGGGGGGATGCAGTACTGCAGCAGTAAGGAGGAAGGGAGGAGTGCAGGGCAGGCCAGACAGGTACTGGTAGTGAGTGACTCTATTATTAGGGGGACAGGCAGGGTGATCTGTCACAAAGACCGGGATAGCCGAACAGTGTGTTGTCTTCCTGGCACTCGAGTTAGGCACATCGCGGATTGGGTTGACAGGTTGCTGGGTAGGGCTGGAGACAGCAGTCATGGTACACATTGGCACCAATTACAAAGTAAGAGGTAGGTGGAGTGTCCTTAAAAATGATTTCAGGGACTTAGGCTGCAAGCTTAAGGGAAGGACCTCCAAGGTAATATTTTCTGAAATATTACCTGTACCATGAGCCACACCAGAGAGGAGGCGGGAGATCAGGGAGGTAAACAAGTAGCTCAGAAGCTGGTGTAGGAAGGAGGGGTTTGGGTTCATGGAGAACTGGGCCGACTTCACTGTTTGATACCGGCTCAGTGGGGAGGGTGTAGCTGTGCTTGGGGCGAAGATGGCTAGAAGGGTGAAGGAGTGTTTAATTAAACTAGGGACTGGGGGAGGGAACCTACAACATAGAGGGGGGATATAGTGTAGATAGAGAGGTGGGACTTATTAATGTACTTGGGGAGGAGCGGAGGGAGGGGTTATAATAGTTAACCCCTTAACCCCTTAAGGACCGGAGGTTTTTCCGTTTTTGCATTTTCGTTTTTTGCTCCTTGCCTTTAAAAAATCATAACTCTTTCAAATTTACACCTAAAAATCCATATGATGGCTTATTTTTTGCGCCACCAATTCTACTTTGTAATGACGTCAGTCATTTTGCCCAAAAATCTATGGTGAAGCAGGAAAAAAAATCATTGTGCGACAAAATTGAAAAAAAAACGCTGTTTTGTAACTTTTGGGGGCTTCCGTTTCTACGTAGTACATTTTTCGGTAAAAATGACACCTCATATGTATTCTGTAGGTCCATACGATTAAAATGATACCCTACTTATATAGGTTTGATTTTGTCGGACTTCTGGAAAAAATCATAACTACATGCAGGAAAATTAATACGTTTAAAATTGTCATCTTCTGACCCCTATAACTTTTTTATTTTTCCGTGTATGGGGCGGTATGAGGGCTCATTTTTTGCGCCGTGATCTGAAGTTTTTAACGGTACCATTTTTGCATTGATAGGACTTATTGATCACTTTTTATTCATTTTTAAATTATATAAAAAGTGACCAAAAATGCACTATTTTGGACTTTGGAATTTTTTTGCGCGCACGCCATTGACCGAGCGGTTTAATTAATGATATATTTTTATAATTCGGACATTTCCACACGCGGTGATTTCACATATGTTTATTTTTATTTTTATTTACACTGTGTTTTTTTTTTTATTGGAAAAGGGGGGGGATTCAAACTTTTAATAGGGGAGGAGTTAAATGATCTTTATTCACTTTTTTTTTCACTTTTTTTTTGCAGTGTTATAGGTCCTATAACACTGCACACACTGATCTTCTATGTTGATCACTGGTTTCTCATAAGAAACCAGTGATCAACGATTCTGCCGGATGACTGCTCATGCCTGGATCTCAGGCACTGAGCAGTCATTCGGCGATCGGACAGCGAGGAGGCAGGAAGGGGCCCTCCCGCTGTCCTGTCAGCTGTTCGGGATGCCGCGATTAGCCGCGGCTATCCCGAACAGCCCGACTGGGCTAGCCGGGAACTTTCACTTTCACTTTTAGCCGCGCGGCTCAGCTTTGAGCGCGCGGCTAAAGGGTTAATAGCGCGCGGCGCCGCGATCGGCGCTGCGCGCTATTAGAGGCGGGTCCCGGCTTCACTATGATGCCGGGCCCGCCATGATATGACGCGGGGTTACTGTGTAACCCCGCGTTATATCAGAAGAGCAGGACCAAGGATGTACCGGTACGTCCTTGGTCCTTAAGGGGTTAAGGACGCAGCCCATTTTCACCTCTAGGACGAAGCCCTTTTTTGAACATCTGACCACTGTCACTTTAAACATTAATAACTCTGGAATGCTTTTACTTATCATTCTGATTCTGAGACTGTTTTTTCGTGACATATTCTACTTTAACATAGTGGTAACATTTTGGGGTAACTTGCATCCTTTCTTGGTGAAAAATCCCAAAATTTCATGAAAAAATTGAAAATATAGCATTTTTCTAACTTTGAAGCTCTCTGCTTGTAAGGAAAATGGATATTCCAAATATTTTTTTGGGGGATTCAGATATACAATGGGGGAGATTTACTAATCTAGTCTATTCTGGGTATGGTTATAGACCAGCGTATGTGGTCGTCTCCTGTCTATTGTGCTCCTAATTTATCAAAGGTCTCACAGCCCTTGATAAATTCTGTGCTCAGACTTCAGGGTCTACAGCTTTAACTGCATTTAGACCTGCTCCAACATGGTCTGACATTTCATCGTATTTTGGGCAGATGCGATTTGTCGCACAAAAGTCGCACTTGATAAATTCAGCACCAATGCATTTTCCAATGCATTTCCGTCTAAAATAGACTTGCATGCATCATGTTCTAAAAATCCTCTAGAGCAAAAGTCGCAGAAAAGTCGCACATATTTAGACTGAGACTTTCTGTGCGACAAATTAAGACAGGAAAAACCTGTCTAAATCCTTTGATAAATCTCCCCCAATATGTCTACTTTATGATTGCATCATAAAATTGACAAGTTTTTACTTTTGGAAGACACCAGAGGGCTTCAAAGTTCAGCAGCAATTTTACAATTTTCCACAACATTTTCAAACTTGCTATTTTTCATGGACCAGTTCAGGTTTGAAGTCGATTTGAAGGGTCTTCATATAAGAAATACCCCATAAATGACCACATTATAAAAACTGCACCCCCCAAAGTATTCAAAATGACATTCAGTAAGTGTTTTAACCCTTTAGGTGTTTCACAGGAAAAGCAGCAAAGTGCAGGAGAAAATTCAAAATCTTAATTTTTTACACTTGCATGTTCTTGTAGACCCAATTTTTGAATTTTTAGAAGGGGTAAAAGGATAAAATTTATACTTGAATTTGTAGCCCAATTTCTCTCGAGTAAGCACATACCTCATATGTCTATGTAAATTGTTCGGCGGGCGCAGTAGAGGGCTCAGAAGCAAAGGAGCGACAAGGGGAGTTTGGAGAGTACGTTTTTCTGAAATGGTTTTTGGGGGGCATGTTGCATTTAGGAAGCCCCTATGGGGCCAGAACAGCAAAAAAAACACATGGCATACCATTTTTGGAAACTAGACCCCTTGAGGAACGTAACAAGGAATTGAGTGGGCCTTAATACCCCACAGGTGTTTCACGACTTTTGCATATATAAAAAAAAAAATTATTATTTTTCAATAAAATGTGTGTTTTCCCCCAATTTCACATTTTTGCAGGGGTTAATAGCAGAAAATACCCCCAAAATTTGTAACCTCATCTCTTCTGAGTATGGAGGTACCCCATAAGTTGACCTGAAGTGCACTATGGGCGAACTACAATGCTCAGAATTGAAGGAGTCATATTTGACTTTTTGAGAGCAAATTTTGCTCGGGGGGCATGTCGCATTTAGGAAGCCCCTATGGTGCCAGGACAGAAAAAAAAACGACATGGCACACCATTTTGGAAACTAGACCCCTTGAGGAACATAACAAGGGGTAAAGTGAATCTTAATACCCCACAGGGGTTTCACGACTTTTGCATAGGTAAAAAAAATTTTTTTTTTTTACCTAAAATGCTTGGTTTAGCAAAAATTTTACATTTTTAAAAAAGGTAATAGCAGAAAATACCCCCCCCCCCCCCCAAAATTTGAAGCCCAATTTCTCCCGTTTTAGAAAACACCCCATATGGAGATGAAAAGTGCTCTGCTGGCGCACTACAGGTCTCAGAAGAGAAGGAGTAACATTTGGCTTTTTGGAAGCAAATTTTGCTCTGGGGGCATGCCGCATTTAGGAAGCCCCTATGGTGCCAGGACAGCAAAAAAAAAACACATGGCATACAATTTTGGAAACTCGACCCCTTGGGGAACGTAACAAGTGGTAAAGTGAGCCTTAATACCCCACAGATGTTTCACAACTTTTGCATATGTAAAAAAAAAAAATTTTTTTTACACTAAAATGCTTGTTTTCCCCCAAATTTTACATTTTTACAAGGGATAGTAGCAGAAAATATGCCCCATGATTTGTAACCCCATCTCTTCTGAGTATGGAGATACCCCATAAGTGGACGTGAAGTGCACTGGGGGCGAACTACAATGCATAGAAGAGGAACATCATTGAGCTTTTGGAGAGAGAATTTGGCCATGTGCATTTACAAAGCCCCCCGTGGTGCCAGAACAGTGGACCCTCCCACATGTGACCCCATTTTTAAAACTACACCCCTCACGGAATGTAATAAGGGGTGCAGTGAGAATTTGCACCCGACTGGCATTTGATGGATCTTTGGAACAGTGGGCTGTGCAAATTAAAAATTTTATTTTTCATTTAATTAGACCCCTGTTTCAAAGATCTGTCAGACACCTGTGGGGTGTAAATGCTCACTATACCCCTTTTTACATTCCGTGAGGGGTGTAGTTTCCAAAATGGGGTCACATGTGGGTATTTGTTGTTTTGCGCTTATGTCAGAACCGCTGTAAAATCAGCCACCCCTGTGCAAATCACCAATTTAGACCTCAAATGTACATGTAGACCTCAAGCTCTCCCTTCTGAGCCTTGTTGTGCGCCCGCAGAGCACTTTGCGCCCACATATGGGGTATCTCCGTACTCAGGAGAAATTGCGTTACACATTTTGGGGGCTTTTTTCTTTTACCGCTTGTGAAATTTAAAAGTATGGGGCAACACCAGCATGTTAGTGTACAAAAATGTTTTTTTTACACTAACATGCTGGTGTAGACCCCAACTTCACCTTTTCATAAGGGGTGAAAGGAGAAAAAGCCCCACAAAATTTGTTAGGCAATTTCTTCCGAGTACGGCGATACCCCATATGTGTCCCTAAACTGTTGCCTTGAACTACGACAGGGCTCTGAAGTGAGAGAGCGCCATGCGCATTTGAGGCCTAAGTTAGGGATTTGCATAGGGGTGGACATAGGGGTATTCTAAGCCAGTGATTCCCAAACAGGGTGCCTCCAGCTGTTGCAAAACTCCCAGCATGCTTGGACAGTCAACAGCTGTCCGGAAATGCTGGGAGTTTTTGTTTTGCAACAACTGGAGGCTCCGTTTTGGAAACACTGCCGTAGGATACGTTTTTCATTTTTATTGGGGGAGAAGGGGGGGCAGTGTACATGTGTATATGTAGTGTTTTACTCTTTATTTTATGTTAGTGTAGTGTAGTGTTTTTAGGTTACATTCACACTGATGGCGGATTACACTGAGTCTCCCGCTAGGAGTTTGAGCTGCGGCGGAAAATTTGCTGCAGCTCAAAATTGAAGCGGGGACTCACTCTAATCCGCCGCCAGTGTGAACGTAAAATGTACATTCACATGGGAGGGGGGGCAAAACTACAACTGGGAGTTGTAGTTTTGCAACACCTGGAGGCACACTGGTTGGAAAATACTGAGTTAGGTAATAGAACCTATTACCTAACTCGGTATTTCCCAACCAGTGTGCCTCCAGCTGTTGCAGAACTACAACTCTCAGCATGTACTGATTGCCAAAGGGAATGCTGGGAGATGTAGTTATGCAACAGCTGGAGGCACGCAAGTACAACTCCCAGCATGCCGAGACAGCCTTTTGCTGTTCCTGAATGCTGGGAGTTGTAGTTTTGCAAGATTTAGAGGGGTTCAGGCTGGAGATCATTGACAGTGGTCTCTAAACTGTAGCCCTCCAGATGTTGCAAAACTACAAATCTCAGCATGCTAAGACAGCAAACTGATGTCTGGGCATGCTGGGAGTTGTAGTTTTGTCACATCTGGACGGATACAGTTTAGAGACCACTGTCAGTGATCTCTAGCCTGAACCCCATTTTGCAAAACTACAAATCCCAGCATGCCAACACAGCAAACAGCTGTCAAGGCATGGTGGGAGTTGTAGTTTTGCAACATCTGGAGGGCCACAGTTTAGAGACCGCCATACTCACCTCCACCGCCGCCATGATCACAGCCGCTGCCATCATCTGGATCTCCGCCGCCGGGTAAGTGACCGTCGCCGCTACTACACGGTTCCCCCCGGCTGTGCCCGGACACCGATGGGGGGGAACCAAACTTTAACCCCCCCACCCCCAGTCTGCTATTGGTCGGTCGTTCCGGCCGATCAATAGCAGGGATAGGAGGGGGTGGCACCGCTTCCACCTCACTCCTATCCCTTCAGGGGGATCGAGGGTGTCATATCAGCCCCACAGCATTGCGTGACTGTAGCAGTCACTGGCTGCAGGGAAGGGACAGGGAAGCCTGGCACTTGATTTGCCATGCCTCTATAAGAGAACTATGTTGTGGGTGCGCCCTGAAGTTAAAGGGGTGCAGCCTCAACATACAAGATAGTAATGTGGTATTAAAGGGGTACTCCGGCGCTTAGACAGCTGTCACGCCCCCTCCCATAGGCTTGCATTGAGGGGGGCGGAGCATGATGTCACATGGGGCGGAGCCTTGACGTCACAACACTCCGGCCCCGTGATCGACAGTAATCAGACCTGTAGCGAACACGCTCCGGGGACTGATTTTAACGGGGTGCGGCGTGCAAGATCACAGGGGTCCCCAGCGGCAGGACCTCCGTGATCAGGCATGTCTAAGCGCCGGAGTACCCCTTTAACTCTATGTAAAATCCACTTGGGAAAAACAGTAAAAAAAAATAAATAAATAAATAAAAGCAACCCTCTCTTTTTTTGCACTTGAGCTACCGCCAGAATCACGGAACTCAGTTCCCAGTGTCCAGCGCTACTAGGTCAGGTTATGTGATCTCACACAGCTGCTCATTCAATTACGGGCCGAAGCAATGTCCAGCCTCAGGCGCTGATTGGATGGCTGGCCATGTCATGTCACCTAACCGAAAGTGCCAGATACCAGAAACAGAATTCCCTCATTTCAGTGGCAGTGTGAAAGCAAGGAATTTTAGAAAGGGTTTTCGTTTTTTTACTGTTTCCCCTCCCGTAGTAGATATTACATAGGGTTAAAATACCGTGGGCAGCATAACACTGCTGCAGTCATTGCGATTCCGGGACACAAATTACACAGAGACATAGTTTGAAAATGCTACAAGAATACAGGTAAATAGTCACAGGGGCGGGTCCTGGCGGATGCTCCCTGCCCAGTCGGCTTGATTGACAGGTCTCTCTTGTCTCTAGCAGTGTATAGGGAGACACTGGAAGATACAGTGCTCAGCACTACAAAGTCCAACACTACATCTTTTCCCGACTTTGCAGGTTCCTGCATATAGACAGGGTACTCAATTCCAATAGTTTATAGTAGTGAGCACAACAGTCTCACAGTAGAACATTATTGGCAGCACTCACCAATCACCTTGGAATCATTTCCTTTGCACAGGCTTTGATAAATCTCCCCAGGTCTCCAAACTGTGGACTGTTAGCTGTTCCAACAACGCTCTGTGCATGCTGGGAGTTGACGTTTTACTGGGAGTTTTAGTTTAGCAACAACATGAGATCCACAGTTTGGAGACCACTGATACAGGGAAAGATGCGTCACCTGCCCCAAGGACTAATTACCGGGTCTGGTGGCATTTAGAAACTAAGATTACTTTGAATGACCGAATGTCTTAGTGTAATTCACAGTGTCCTGGGATCATGATGCCTGCTGTTTGGGCAACATAAAACTGATTACAGGTTCCCCTTAACTGTAGTTAAATATAAAAAATATAGTTATTTAAAAATAATGAATAAACCACTTAAATTGCAAAAAAATAAAAAATAAAAAAAAAAGAGCGAACCAAAGTGCCCATCCCTTACAAAGTAGTAAGGTCTCCTCTTCCCATTACCTACCCTCTGCCCCACATTACAGCCCCCCCCCCCCCCATCACAGGTCCCCCCGTCTCCAGCCCCCAACATCACAGGTCCCCCCCATCTCCAGCCCCCAACATCACAGGTCCCCCCGTCTCCAGCCCCCAACATCACAGGTCCCCCCCCCCCCGTCTCCAGCCCTCTACATCAAAGGCATCCCCTCTTCAGCCCCCAACATCACAGGTATCCCCTTTCCAGCTCCCCATATCACAGGTCCCACATAACTGGTCTCCCCTCTCCACCAGCACCCACCAACATTACAGCCCCCCCTGCAACCCCCCACATCACAGGTCCCCCCCTTTGCAGCCACTCACATCACAGTTCCCCCCTTTGCAGCCCCCCACATCACAGGTCCCCCCTTTTCAACCCCCCCACATCACAGGTCCTCCCTTTGCAGCCCCCCACACCACAGGTCCCCCCTTTGCAGACCCCCAACATCACAGCCCCCCGCCCTTGCAACCCTTCACATCACAGGTATCCCCCCTTTTGCAACCCCTCACATCACAGGTCCCCCCCTTGCAACCCTTCACATCACAGGTCCCCCTTTTGCAGCCCCCCGCACCACATGTCCCTCGTTTGCAGCCCCCCCACACCACAGGTCCCCCCCTTAGCAGCCCCCCACACCACAGGTCCCCCCTTTGCAGCCCCCCACATCACAAGTCCCCCCCTTTGCAGCCCCCCACATCACAGGTTCCCCCTTTGCAGCCCCTCACATCACAGGTCCCCCCTTTGCAGACCCCCAACATCACAACCCCCCCTTGCAACCCTTCACATCACAGGTCCCCCCTTTGCAGCCCCCCACACCACAGGTCCCCTGTTTGCAGCCCCCCCACACCACAGGTCCCCCCTTAACAGCCCCCCACACCACAGGTCCCCCCTTTGCAGCCCCCCACATCACAGTTCTCCCCCCCTTTACAGCCCCTATCATCACAGTTTCCCCCATTTGCAGCCCCCCACACCACAGGTCCCCTGTTTGCAGCCCCCCCCCCACACCACAGGTCCCCCCTTAACAGCCCCCCACACCACAGGTCCCCCCCCCTTTGCAGCCCCCCACATCACAGGTCCCCCCTTTGCAGGCCTCCAACATCACAGTTCCCCCCCCTTTACAGCCCCTATGATCACAGTTTCCCCCCTTTATAGCCCCCCCCCACACCACAGGTCCCCCCCTTAACAGCCCCCCACATCATAGGTCCCCCCTTTACAGCCCTTATCATCACAGGTCCCCCCTTTACAGCCCCTATCACAGGTCCCCCCCAACTTTGCAGCCCCCCACATCACAGGTCCTCCCTTTGCAGCCCTCCAACATCACAGTTCCCCCCTTTACAGCCCCTATCACAGGTCCCCCCCCCTTTGCAGCCCCTCACATCACAGGTCCCCCCTTTGCAGCCTCCCACATGACAGGCCCCCCCCTTTACAGCCCCTATCATCACAGGTCCCCCGTTTAACAGCCCCTATCACAGGTCCCCCCCTTTGCAGCCCCTCACATCACAGGTGCCCCCTTTACAGCCCCTATCACAGGTCCCCCCCTCCTTTGCAGCCCCTCACATCACAGGTCCCCCCTTTACAGCCCCTATCATCACAGGTCCCCCCCTTTACAGCTCCTATCACAGGTCCCCCCCCCTTTGCAGCCCCCCTACCTCACAGGTCCCCCTTTGCAGCCCCTATCATGACAGGTCCGCCCTTTGCAGCCCCCACATCACAGGTCCCCTTTTTCAGCCCCCAACATCACAGTTCCCCCCCTTTACAGCCCCTATCATCACAGGTCCCCCACCCCCATTTGCAGCCCCTCACATCACAGGTCCCCTTCTTCAGCGCCCCCCCCCCCCCACACATCAAAGGTCCCCCTCTTACCAGACCCCCCCCCCGCACACACCACAGAACAGGACTCCCACCCTTTCCCTTACACAGTAATAACATTAGGTTCCTTTTTCCTTTCACCAGTATAGTAGATCTTCCCCGAGCAGCTGCAGTCACTGTGCCGACAGGAGGAGGGGCCAGGAGCAGTGAGGAGGCAGAGAGTAGAGGGGAGTGGACTGTCTGTACAGCTCCCATTACAGACTCTGTACCCCTGACCTCCGGACCTCCGCTCACTGTATCAGCTGTCAGGAGGCTCAGACCTGTGTGTGATGCTGCAGCTGCGGAGCACACAGGTCCTGACACTGCTGACAGACTGACACAGTGACCTGTCGGGACTCAGCTAGCCTGCGCTCCAGCCACTGCCAGCCCACAGGGCAGCGGCCTACCGGGAATATTCCCACTATCCTGGTAAGCCAGTCCGGCCCTGTCCCCAGCTCCCGGGGTCCACGTCCCGCACCCGCTCACGTGCTCCGGAAGAGGGGCAGAGCGGGTTGCGGGAGTGACACCCGCAGCAGGTGCCCTGATTGGTCGGCCAGTAAACCAGTACCAATTCACTCCTGCTGTCTATGGCTGTTCGGGGCCATCAGAGACGGCCCCGAACAGCCTGTAATTCCGGGTCACCGGGTCACTGGAGACCCGATTGACCCAGAATCTGCCGCAGATCGCTGGACTGAATTGTCCAGCGATCTGCGGCCATTGCCGACATGGGAGGTCATCATGACCCCCCTGGGCGATATGCCGCAATGCCTGCTGAACGATTTCAGCAGGAATCGGGCACCGGCTCCCCTCCGGCTAGCGGCGGGGGGCCGGGATTTGACAGGACGTACTCAAACGGGGCCGTTTGAGTACGTCCTGCGTCCTTAAGGGGTTAAACCATAGACACGTGAGTTATTTGATATGCGATGAGTCTCAGTGTTCAGTAGTTGTTAGAGATGTATATTGAAGGCGGCATTTGCTGTTTACAGGTTCATTCATCCCCCCCACACACACGATGCATACCCTGAATGCGCTAGAGATATGTAAGTAACAGTCCACATACACATATGAGGATGACATATATACAGGTACTGTGAAGCAATCTCTGTATTTATTTTTAATTTCAGGATGAACGGCTCATGAGCGGCGCTTATCACAGTGTGACCTGGGGATGTTGTTCTTCCTTTTAAATAATTTTCATAACTCACATGGAATATTAATCTGATTTCAAGCATATATACACAGACAGTGGATGCCTGTTTGTCTTTGCTGAGATTTAGTATATACTCTATTCTGGATAATTCATGATCAGTAGGAGATATATCCAAGATGGGCATTTACCCCTTGTGATCATTTTGTAAAGCCTGTGAATATTTAATTCTATCTATATATGATTTATTTGGTACCAATCCCCTGAGGACGTCTCTGGTGAATAATCTAATAGCACTAAGGGATAGAAACGTACGTTGGGAACTGGTGAATATTGGTTATGCTATCTTGCCAAGGGGCAAAGCATTTTCTAGAGTATATAAAAGTGTATTGTATAAAGAGCATGTATAATATGCTGGCATGCCATATTCCTGTGTGCATTATATAGCATTTTGCTGCTGAATTTTTACGGAATATTTCTATAATCTTTATCTTTTGGGATTCACTTTCTGAGTTGGTGATATTTTAATGTATATTAATAAAATAGTTTTAGGCACTTCCCCCATTTTTGTTTATTACATTTTAACTCCAGCAGGCATCTGCCAACAATGGCTTATCCTGAGGAAACTGTAAAAAAACCTTTAACTTATTACTGGCCAGGTAAAGGTCTAAACTATGTTTTCCACTTCTTGAGATTGATTTACTAAGAGTGGAGTTTTCTGTGTGTTTTTTTTTTCCCAGACAGGTATTTTTCCATGGTATTTACAAATTTTTCTGTAACACTCACGTTTCTGAAGACAGGAACTCCGGTGTAAGTGGATCCGCTGGACCTGTGTGGCAGATGACTCAGACCGTGCTAGGGAACGGAGTCTAAGGTGCCGCTAGTCTTCACCAGAGCCCGCCGCAAAGCGGGTTGGGCTTGCAGCTGCAGGCGACACCCAGGTCGTAAGCCCCGGCAACGGCTCGACCACGCAGGCGGCTGAGGAGATGCGAAGCACAGAAGGGATGAGACAACTCGTAGTCAGGATAGCTGTAGGTCAGGGCAGGCAGCACAGTAGCGTAGTCGGGACGTAGCAGAAGTTCAGTAGGCAGGCGGCAGAGAAACAAGGTCAAGGTCACAAGAGCAGGAGATCTGGTACACAGCATGGCAATACAAAGGAACGCTTTCTCTAGGGCACAAGGCAACAAAGATTCGGCAGAGAACTGATGAGGGTGGAGAAATTTATCAAGAAGACACAGGTGGTTACACTAATGAGCGTACTAGCCCTTTAAATCTTAAAGCTCCAGCGTGCGCACGCCTTAAGGGATGGGGACACGTGTGCCGGAGCAGAGAGGTGGGAGCAGAGGCAGGGGAAACACCTGGAGAGTGACAGACTGGGGCTCGCATGTGGGTGCGACCCGCAGTGCGAGTCCCAGCCCCGTCGCCAGCAGAAGGTGGGGGACCATGCGCTCACGGCCAGCGTGAGAGGCCGGAGCGCATAGCGTAACAGTACCCTTTGGTCTCCACCTCCTTTTACGAGAGAGGAAACTCCTGAGAAGGTCACGGTCCAGGATATTCTCCTCAGGTTCCCAAGATCTCTCCTCAGGACCGTAACCCTCCCAGTCGACCCAAAAAATTTTTTACCTCTCACAGTTTTTGCAGAAAGGATCTACCAAACTTTGTAGACATCTGATGAGCCGGAGACAGGTGTTGGGGGAGGATTCTTCTGAGAAAATCGGTTTACATCCAGAGGCTTGAGGAGAGAAACGTGGAAGGAATTTGGAATACATAACGTAGCAGGTAGACGGAGTTTGTAGGAAACAGGATTGATCTTTTAGAATCTGGAAGGGACCAAGGTAGCGGGGACCGAGCTTGTAACAGGGGATCTTTAAGTGGATGTATTTGGATGAAAGCCACACCATGTCACCAGGAGAGAAGGACGGAGGAGATCTTCTACCTTTATCCGCTTGCGCCTTCATGCGTGAAGAAGCCTGGGACAATGACTGTCGGGTCAGTTGCCAGATGGTGGAGAAGTCACAGACCAGCTCATCAACAGCAGGCACACCGGAGGAGACTGGGAGAGGAAGAGGAGGACGGAGATGGAGTCCGTAGACAACAAAAAAGGGAGACGACCTCGTGGACTCGGAATCCTTAAGATTATATGAGAATTCAGCATAGGGGAGAAGGTCGACCCAATCATCTTGGCAAGCTGAAACAAAATGATGAAGATAAGTCTCAAGGATTTGATTGACCCTTTCCACCTGACCGTTGGACTGAGGGTGGTAGGCCGAGGAGAAGTCCAGATTGATGTCCAGACGGTTACAAAGGGCTCGCCAGAACTTAGAGACAAACTGCACACCTCGATCCGAAACGATATGTTGTGGAAGGCCATGTAAACGAAAGACATGCAACAAGAAGTACTTTGCCAGCTGTGGAGCAGAAGGAAGACCTGGTAGAGGAATGAAGTGAGCCATCTTGGAAAACCGATCTACCACGACCCAGATGGCAGTGTTAATATGAGAAGGTGGCAGATCGGTGATGAAATCCATGGCGATATGGGACCAGGGAGTCTCTGGAATGGGTAAAGGCTGTAAGAGTCCTGCAGGTCTTTGCCGAGGAGTTTTGTCACGGGCACAAGTTACACAGGACCGAACAAAATCAGAAACATTATGTTCAAGATGGGGCCACCAGTAGTGCCGGGAAATAAGAAGTAGGGTCTTGCGTATTCCAGGATGTCCTGCTGTCAAGGAAGAATGACCCCATTTCAAGACCTTGCGTCTCAATCTGGTGGGCACAAAGCATCTTCCCGGAGGAATTTGCTGAATCTCGGCAGGAGTGGCAGGAATCAAACGGTCAGGAGGAATAATGTGCCTAGGCGTGGAGTCCAAACCAATGACATCAGAGGACCTGGAGAGTGCATCAGCCCTGATGTTCTTGTCTGCAGGACGGAAGTGAATGAAGAAGTTGAAACGGGAAAAGAACAGTGCCTGGCGGGGGTTCAAACGCTGAGCAGATTGAAGGTATAGAAGATTCTTATGATCGGAGTAGATGCTGACCGGATGAGAAGAACCTTCCAGTAAATGTCGCCATTCCTCCAAAGCTAGCTTAATAGCGAGGAGTTCACGATCTCCAATGGAGTAATTCCTCTCAGCAGGAGAGAAAGTCTTGGAGAAAAACTCACAAGTGTCCCTTTTCCCTTAATGCGCATGTCTCAACACTTAGACGCTGTGGGATTTTCGGCAATTATTGCCGGGCGCATGCCCGGGTATTAACTTATCACAATCATTTCTGTGCGCCTGCGCGGCGTAGTCCGGGAGCAGGAAGCACATTAGATGACACGCGCAAGCGTATTTCCGACATCCATGGTCATGTGGCCCAGATCGGTCCTACTCACCAAGCTAAGTGTTATAAATATATTTCCCACAAAGGAAACTTGTTTCAAGTTTTTCCTCCTAAAATATAGAGCAAGATCATATATCCCTGCTAATTGTCTTAATGTCTTACCAAAGTCATGTATAGAATATTGTCCAGAATGGGGGGAAGTATATCATATTTCTTCCATATATATATCCTTAGATGATTTCCCCATTCATTTGATATTTGTAATAATTTTCATAATTTTGAATTTTTCATAATTAATAATTTTTATGACCATAATTAATAATTGAGTATTACCGCACGACAAATATCATTAACTGTAAGTGAGTATTTCAAGAATATTCATAACAGGCAGTCAAACTAGAAATCAACAGGAGAGAAACCAGCTCTCTGCCCCAGATGTAAAACACTTCTACAGCGCATGGATCCCATTTACAGGCACAATAAAGATCCAAGGAGAAGAATCTGATCCAGCGAGAAAGTAACAGATAAAATAAGTTGCTTTATTGAAGACTTTTTAAAATCAACAGCACTTTGTGGTAGAATGCTCACCAATCCCCTAATGAGTAATTGCTGTTTCCCTGCAATTACTTGTCCAGCGTCGGATTCATTCCTGTACCTTCAATCACTCCATTACTCACTCTCGCGCAAGTGGCTGTTCCTAAATTGCTCTCTCAGGCAGTCACAAAAAAAATCAGGCGCCGCCACCAACAGTTTTTCTCTCCTACCAATTGTTAACAAATTTAACAAAATAATAAGGAAAAACCAAACTTATGAATGTCATGGCATAAAAGAGCCACATTAATTTCATGAGGGAAAATGAAAACATCACCCCAAGGTTCTCAGAAGCTTTGCCTTTACTTCTAGAAGAAGCCCCATGTTTGTCATGATCACTGCTGGGTTCTGTGTTTGGAAAACTGCATATTGAATGGCTGGGAGGCAGTGGCGCAGGGTCATCATGCTGATGGAGTTGGGCAGCCATGTATTCTAGCTGCTGGTGGAGATCTTCCAGTGTTCTGGTGAGTGTATCAACATGGCCCTCAAGGTGGGTGGACGCAACGGAGACTAGAGCTTGGGCCCCATGGACACCCGGCTAAATACAGGAATGGATAGCAGAGACTAGAGCTTGGTCCCCCTGGACAACTGGCTAAATACAGGAATGAATAGCAGATACTAGAGCTTGGGCCCCATGGACAACTGACTAAATACAGGAATGGATAGAAGATACTAGAGCTTGGGCCCCATGGACAACTGGCTAAATACAGTAATGGATAGCAGAGACTAGAGCTTGGGCCCCATGGACAACCGGCTAAATACAGGAATGGACAGAAGAGACTAGAGCTTGGGCCCCATGGACAACCGGCTAAATACAGGAATGGACAGAAGAGACTAGAGCTTGGGCCCCATGGACAACCGGCTAAATACAGAAATGGACAGAAGAGACTAGAGCTTGGGCCCCATGGACAACCGGCTAAATACAGAAATGGACAGAAGAGACTAGAGCTTGGGCCCCATGGACAACCGGCTAAATACAGGAATGGATAGCACATGAATTTCAGTATTTTGTCCTTTTATAATCCAGTAAAATTGACAAAGACTAGACACAAACCTAGCAGACCCTATTAAAGTCAATGAAGTCTCATGGGATCCATCGGTGTCTGTTGTGTGATGAACAGTCCAGCTCCTGGTCCTGAACAGAATCTGCGAAGTAGGCCTCTGAACAGAGCCTCCGGTACAGATCTGAACATAGCCTTAGACTGCTTTTGTTTGAATTAAGACACAGGAAACGTTAAAACGTTTTTTTAAACTTGGTTCATTGCACAAGTAAAATAAATTGAACAATAAAAATGACAACACGTTTCAGGCCTTCTAATCTGCACACTTCCTCAGGTCATAGTCCATATGCATATTCATTTGTATACACATTCAAAAGAACTGCCACTATCATGAGTCAACTGTAAGTTGAAGCGCTGATGGCTCTTTGTATCTATCAAATACTGTATTTTCCGACATATAAGACGACTGGGCGTATAAGACGACCCCCAACTTTTATAGTTGAAATATAGAGTTTGGGATATACTCGCTGTATAAGGCTACCCCTATACTGCCATGCACGGTACCTTACCAGTGATTGGCTGGTTGTTGTATACATAGCCTTCTTGGATTGGTCAGCTTGCCCTGCCTGCCTAGCCCTCCCTGTCTCCAAGACTATCAGAGCGGTACATGTCTCTTTCACCCTTCTGGCCCGCCCTTTTATCCCATTACCGTACCTCCTTCTCTGCCTCTCAGATCTCGCACATGCGCAATTGTTCCCCCCACATTAGGCTGTCAGCATAGTTCCCCCACATTAGGTTGTCAGCATAGTTCCCCCACATTAGGTTGTCAGTATAGTTCCCCCACATTAGGTTGTCAGTATAGTTCCCCCACATTAGGTTGTCAGTATAGTTCCCCCACATTAGTTTGGCAGTATAGTTCCCCCACATTAGGTTGGCAGTACAGTTCCCCCACATTAGGTTGTCTGTATAGTTCCCCCACATTAGGTTGTCAGTATAGTTCCCCCACATTAGGTTGTGTGCATAGTTTCCCCACATTAGGTTGTCAGTATAGTTCCTCCACATTAGGTTGTCATTATAGTTCCCCCACATTAGGATGTCAGTATAGTTCCCCCACATTAGGTTGTCACTCAGTATAGTTCCCCCACATTAGGTTGGCAGTATAGTTCCCCCACATTAGGTTAGCAGTATAGTTCCCCCACATTAGGCTGGCAGTATAGTTCCCCCACATTAGGTTGGCAGTATATTTCCCCCACATTAGGTTGTCAGCATAGTTCCCCCCCCCCCCCACATTAGGTTGGCAGTATAGTTCCCCCACATTAGGTTGGCAGTATAGTTCCCCCACATTAGGTTGGCAGTATAGTTCCCCCACATTAGGCTGGCAGTATAGTTCCCCCACATTAGGTTGGCAGTATAGTTCCCCCACATTAGGTTGGCAGCATAGTTCCCCCCCCACATTAGGTTGACAGCATAGTTCCCCCCCACATTAGGTTGACAGCATAGTTCCCCCCCCCCCCCCCCCACATTAGGCTGGCAGTATAGTTCCCCCACATTAGGTTGGCAGTATATTTCCCCCACATTAGGTTGTCAGCATAGTTCCCCCCCCCCCCCACATTAGGTTGGCAGTATAGTTCCCCCACATTAGGTTGGCAGTATAGTTCCCCCACATTAGGTTGGCAGTATAGTTCCCCCACATTAGGCTGGCAGTATAGTTCCCCCACATTAGGTTGGCAGTATAGTTCCCCCACATTAGGTTGGCAGTATAGTTCCCCCACATTAGGCTGGCAGTATAGTTCCCCCACATTAGGTTGGCAGTATAGTTCCCCCACATTAGGTTGGCAGCATAGTTCCCCCCCCACATTAGGTTGACAGCATAGTTCCCCCCCACATTAGGTTGACAGCATAGTTCCCCCCCCCCCCCACATTAGGTTGGCAGTATAGTTAACCCCCACATTAGCAGTAGGTCTTGGGACCAGAAGAGCGGTGGTCGGTGCACCGAAGATGACGTGCCGCTGGTAACTTACCATGCGCGCATCCGCCTCCTCGCTGCCCCGCTTCACTCTGATCTGTTTCTATGGGCGCACGCAAGGGACGTCAGTGACGTCCCTGCGTGCACTACCTCCCGGCAACCCCTGCGTTTTTAAAGTTAACGCGGGGCCGCAGAAAGGTAACAGGGACATCCTTGTGTCCCGAAAAGATCTTTCGGGACACAGGGATGTCCCGAATGTGACAGGGTAAATTAATCTCGGCCAGGACGCCCGGGGTATGGATAATCCATACCCCAGGCATCCTGGTCGACTGCAGCAACCGTACAAGAGGACCCCCAACTTTTGAGAACATTTTCCTGGGTTTTATATGCCGGACAATACAGTATCTAAAATACAATTTAAAGTCACAAATGTATTTACATCAGTGCAAAAGTAAATATGTAACTTCTCAGCGTTATGTAGAATAATGTAACATAATTTTCAAGGACGATTGCCGGGCCGTGCACTATTTAACACTTTAGCAAAGTGTTAATCAAATGTTGGTCTCCCACCTGTTCTGCAAAGATTGGTGCGGAGAGACACGGCTCACACTGGGCTGTACAGTTGCCATGGTAACCGTATTATGCCCAGCAGGGACTCACCGGGCGTCATATGCCTCGGCAACTCTTCCACCCAGCGTGTGCTGGGTCTTTCCGAACACACCTTTGCAGGACAGTAGAGAGATCAATGCTGGACTTCCACTTTATTAATACTTTATTAAATAACATAAAGGAACGAGGGTCAACCTTTTCACTAAGCACAGAATTTAGCTTATAAGCGGGGAATACAAGGGTCAGTGTAATTTATTATTTTGGCCACTAGATGTCCTCATAATACAAGACTAGTTTTGCTAAGCAGAGGGTAATTGAGGATCTCTGGGGCGTAAGAATTACAGGATATTCTATTTCAGGGAAATGTAGTAAACATTCGTAGAAATATGAATTACACAGAAAGCGAGATAAGCACAATATACACATATTGGGCCTCATTTACTAAGCTGAAACCGACCAGTTTTTTATCAAGTTATTTTGGCGCAGAGTGTCTGCAACATGTCTGCGCCAGTGTGCGCCAAGAAAAAACGACAAACCCGACATTGCATTGTGAAAAGCTGAAAAGGGGGCGTGGTCTGTTGCAAGTTGTTATGGCCGGGCCAAAAAGGGGCGTTGTTTCACAACCGGACCTATTTACTATTGAATTCACAGAAAATCCTGTGGATAAATGGCTGGAAATTTCCACCTAGAAAAAGATGGTGAGAAAATTTTCCTGACTTTTCCCCATAGTAAATAGAGCGGAATCCTGCAAGTCTGGAGCAACATTTCCCACTAGTAAAAACTGGACACTCTTAGTAAATGAGGCCCATTATTTAAGAATGTTTATACAAATAATAAATGTGTTAGAATGGAAGAAATTTGAATCATTAATAAATATCTAAAGATTAAAGGATGTGTCTCAGGACACATTTATGTCGAGGGAAAAATGTACTGTATGTTGGTATATAACACTGAGATGGTGGCAAAGAAGAACATACAGGGGGGAGGAAAAATTTGCAGACATCACTTCATAAATTTGCGCAAACAGGAAGCCCCTGGATAGTGCAAATAAAGGGTGAAACGCTCACACACATTTCTACGCCAGACAGTCACTGGAGTTCATTTGCGGGCAAAAAAAAATGTATGCAAGTGATAAGTTCAGCACACCAACCAATGCACCTGCTAACCACACATCCTGGAAGTGCAGAAGAAAAAAATGACAAAGCCAGCGCAGACAACATAAAAAAGCGTAAAATAAGATAATAATTTCAGCGCAAATCAATGCGCAAAAAAAAAAAACACTGTGCGCGCAATTTTGCAGGTGTGCATCAGTTGATAAATAAATGATTCCCGCATAGTATGTAAGAATTGCCTGCAGAGACTTTCTCGAAAATCTATCTGGCTTATGAAAACATGGGATCTAACGTCTGCCGCCCCTCCCCGGTCACTTACCGTATTTTTCGCCATATAAGACGCACTTTTTCTTCCCCAAAACTGGGGGGGGGGGGGAAGTTGGTGCGTCATATACGGCGAATACACACCTATCGCAGCGGTCCCTGCGGCCATCAACGGCCGGGACCCGTGGCTAATACAGGACATCACCGATCGTGGTGATGCCCTGTATTAACCCTTCAGATGCGGCGATCAAAGCTGACCGCCGCGTCTGAAGTGAAAGTGACACTAACCTGGCTGCTCAGTCGGGCTGTTTCGGGACCGCCGCTGTGAAATCGCGGTGTCGCGGACAGCTTACAGGACACCGGGAGGGACCTTACCTGCCTCCTCGGTGTTTGCTCCGTGTAGGGATCCCCTGCATGGCCGGCGCTCTCCTTCGACGCCATCACGTCATCGCGCATGCCGTCCCGTCATCCAATAGGAGCGGCGTGCGTAGCGACGTGATGGCGGCGATGTGATGACGGCGATGGAGAGCGCGGATCCCGGGGAAGAAGACGTCCGGAGCGTCGGGGACACCACGGGGACGCAGCGACAGCGATGGAGGGCAACATCCAGGGCAGCGGTGATGGGTCCGGAGCGGCGGGGACACGCGAGTACCGATGCGGGGACACCCGAGTACCGCGAGGACCTCCAGATGTTGCAAAACTACAACTCCCAGCAAGCCCGGACAGCCCGGGCATGCTGGTAGTTGTAGTTTTGCAACATCTGGAGGTCCGCAGGCTGAAGATCACTGTTGGGTTCAGAATCTTTTTTTTTCTAGATTTTGTAACCTTTAAAATTGGGTGCGTCTTATATGCCGGTGCGTCCTATAGGGCGAAAAATACGGTATATCATACAACTTTATTTACAAATCTGCTCTTTCCTCTAGAATAATTATAGTATCGTCTGGAATATCATCTTTGGACCTCGCACCCAATGGCAGTTCTTCATCATGTCTCCCACTAGTGGTTTTGGTTTCCTGAATTGGTCTATACGAGTCCCGCACAAAGTGTTTCCTCCAGCAGTACAGGCCGGCGCCAAATATAAGACATAGAGAAAATACAGTCACACAGACAACAATGGCGGTCGTGGTATTAACGTTAGCGACAGACGATGCATAAGAGAAGTTGATGTCTTCTTCCTGGAGCGCGCGCCTCGTCACGTGAACCACGTTGGATATTTCCGATTGTCGCAAGGTTTTGTCAACCGAGCGGATTGCGATGTAAGTGATGATGCCGCTGCCGGTCGTCACGTTGTGAAGTCTGAATGTGAAGGTTTCCACGCTGCCGCCGTTCTTCGGTTGGAGAGATGAAGCATTGATGGACAAGGCCTTGGAAAATTCTCGTTGTAACTCCAATGGATTACTGCCGATCCTGATGTCATAGCTGGACGCTGATGGGGAACAGAAAATATTTTTACATCCATTAACGTCATTTAAAGGGGTACTCCGGCCCTGAGACATCTTATCCCCTATACAAAGGATAGGGGATAAGATGTCTCACCATGGGGGTCCCGCAATCTTGTATTCACCACGCACCTGTTTGAGCTGCATGCCGCGGTGCCAGCTCACAAATCTATGATCAGGTGACAACCACGGGGCCGGAGTATCATGACGTCACGACTCCGCCCCCGTGTGACGTCACCCCCAGCCCCCGCTATGCAAGTCTATGGAAGGCCAAAAACACCATTTTCACCCAATACACCCAGATCACAGCCCCACCTTACTCCACAAGCTCCACATTTCCAGGTGAATGTGATGGTCTGGCTTTCATACCCAATCTTTTTGTTCTTGGAGGGGGAGATAAGCTGCCGCCAGAGGTGCTTGGAAGCTTTCTCCCCTTTTCAAATTCAGAATAACCAAGGAAACTGTATGAGGTTCAGCAAATTCCTTACAAGAGCCCATTCCTGATGAATGGGACTCATGCACAGAACTTGCTGGGTGTCATACGGTTGCCTGGACAACTGTACTGCCCAGCATTAGCTGCATCTCTCTGCACCAATCTATGCAGATCAGGCAGGAGACCAACACTAGTTACCAGACAATTGTCATATCAAGGAAAACCTACCAGATCCTTGGTCATAATCATCCCCTGGTGCTGTCCAGGATAGCACCACGTGGTCATTCTCCAGTCTTGCCTCAAGGTCGAATATTTTACATGGAGGAAAAACGTCCTCCTCCTCTGTGTTCTCTGGGACATCAGTTACGGTAAAACTCCCAAGAAAGTGAATTCTGCTGAATGGTTCATTGAAGCTCAGTCCTTCACTACTGAACAATGGTTTAGGAGGATTCATATTGATGGTGCCTGCAATAAACACAGGTAACATAGTAAAATAGTTTGTAAGGTTGAAAAAAAAACAGAGTCCATCGAGTTCCACATAGAACCCTACTATGTTGATCCAGAGGAAGGCAAAAAAAAAAAAACATGAGGCTAATGCCAATTGCTCCAGAACAAAGGAAAAATTCCCTTCCGACTCCAATATGGCATCATGGCAATATGGCATAAATCTAGTATCCATAACCGGTCATATTATATTTAAAAAAAAAAAAACCTAGGCCCCCTTGAACTTATTTATTGAGTCCGACATCACAACATCATGTGACAGAGAGTTCCATAGTCTCACTGCTCTTACAGGAATCTCTGTCTGTGTTGATGGTGAAACCTTTTTTCCTCTAGATGTAGAGTGATTGGATCAGAAGTCCTCTGATGCAGCCATATAAGGCCATGTTTATTTGGTGGAAAATGTGCAGAGTGTGGAATCTTCCAAAAGAATAGACATGACTATCCTGTTTGCGGACGCCGGATCGGAATTTCCGCTGCAAAAACATCTGGTGTGGAAATTCTGGATTGTGAAAAGTGCAGCAGAATCCCATTGAAATCATTGAGACCCTGCTGCAGCAGAATATCCCTGCGAAATATTCCATGCGGACATTCTGCATAAATTCTGCCGTGTGAACATACCCTTAGGGTGTCAGATCCTTTTAAAAAGTAAGGCAGAAACATTGATCTTTGCACAGGTTTTGAAACATCGCTTCAAACCACTGGAAACCACATCACAGCATTCAACGCTTACCATTTTCTATGTATCCCGGAACATACATGGCTCGGTTGTTTAGTGCATGCCCCAGTAAAGTAGTATTTGTCCATGAAGCAACAATATTCACTGCATATCTGCCATTTGTAGGGAACCAAAATACATATCTGGAATATATGCCATCATCCTTGACAGTGTCAGCACCTAGAATGCATATAAGTATAAAAGGGTCATACTAAAAGCGCAATATCTTCTGCAATATGGTTATACACCAAAGGCTATGAACACCTAAGTAGATTATAAAATTGTATTGTATTAACTAAAACATATTAACAATTGCTTTAATTTAGAAATTTTGAACCTTCTGCAGCTGGTATGACTTACAGTACAATACAAGCTGCTGGGCGCCTTTCATGCCATAGACAAGCTCTCAGTCTGCAGCCCCTCTCTCTACTCTTCAAAATGCAAAACTAAGCTGACATCTTTGCCATCAAATAAAATAAACTTTGCATGTGAAAATGTCAGCTAAGATTGGTTCAGGACAGGAGAGAAAAGGGCTGTGTTGACTGATCCATCCAAGAGCCAAAAGGTAACATATTTTTTGACTAAAAGCTATTTTAAATCTATTTTATGAAGAAAATTAAAGAAGAAACGGCAAGAAAGAAAGAGAAGGAGACAAAAGAAGGAAGAAGAGGAGGAGGAGAAAAAAAAGAAGGAAGAAGAGGATAGGAGAAAGAAGAAAAAATTAGGAGGAGAAGAAAAAAGAGGAGTGTGGAGGGAAGTAAAAGACGAAAGAAGAGGAGGAGGAGGAGGAGGAAAAAGAAGGAACAAGAAGAGGAGGAGGATGAAAAGAATCAATTGGAGGAGGAGAAAAAAGAAGTAAGTAGAGAGGGATGGAAAAGAAGGAAGAGAGGAAGGAGAAAAGATAAATAAAGGAGATGAAGATCAAAAAGAAGGAAGAGAAGGAGGAAAAAATAAGGAGTAGGGAAAAGAAGAAAAAAGAGGAGGAGGAGGAGGAAATAGGAAGGAACAAGAAGAGGAGGAGAAAAATAATAAAATGGAGGAGGAGAAAAAAGAAGTAAAGGAAAGGCGGATCAAAAAGAAGGAAGGAGTGGAGGAGGATAAAAAATAATAAAGAAGAGGAAGAGGAGACGAAAGAAGGTAGGAGAGAAAGAGGAAAAAGAAGGGAGGAAGAGAAGAGGAAAAAGAAGAAAGGAAAGGAAGAAGAGAAGGAGGAAAAGGGTAGTAGGAAGATGAAGAAAGAATAAAAAGAAAAAAGAAGAAGCTTGTACTGTAATATAGAAGATTTATGTATATATTGTGAGCACATTCCACAGCACTTTACAACTCTTAGGGTACATGTAAGGACAGACATCAGACATTACAAAATTGCACAACAGTTATTCAAATAAGAGGAGTGAAGTCCCTGCCTGCAAGAGCTTATTATCTACAACGAGTTATATTACATATAATGAAACAAGGAAAATGTCTGCAATGGTGACCATAAACATCTAATAATATACTAGAATTAGTTATTTAAAACAAAGATATTTAAAAATAATAATAATAAAATAAAAATGTATTGATCTGATTTCTTTAGGTTTTGAAAGAGTAAGGAAACCATCGTGCACATTAGGAGGACATTTTAGTTAGCTTGGTTAACTTTCATCTAATATGTTTGGCCAGCTTAGATGAGCACAATGCCTACTCCCCTTGTATATCTAATCCCTCTGTCAGTAACAAATTCTTTAGGTGGTGATATGTTAGTAAATGTGATGCCTCACCTGCACCATTATCATTCAGTGTCACAATGATGGGATCTCTGGATTCTGGTTCAATGACCGCCGTCACGTACGCTCCCAGCACTGCTGCATGTCCTTGCTTAAGTTCCACAAAGACAGTCACCGGCTGTGGAAAAGTGATCGTTCCCTCAATGGCTTCACCGGTCATAGTCACAGGGGGCACAGTATATGAGGATGGTCTGGAGATCACCAGAATGCCAAGAACCTGGCTGATGTTTAAGAAGTTTTCTATGATATATGTCCAAGAGCCAACCTGCAAATACAAGAAATACATGGACAGATAAACACCATGATCAGGAAAAATGTTTTTGACTCTTTGCTTCATTTTCTGTCATTTTACCTGTGAGGTTCCTGGAACCTTTAGATAAGATAGTTGAGATTTGAAGTCGTGGTCAAGATTTTCATTGGTATAAGTGTATCCTGAGGGGTCCTGGATGGTGACATTAGGTGGCTCGGCGGCCTGCCAGGTAATACTGAACACTGTATGATTCCCCACAGTCTTGTCCATAATGACTGAACCAAAGAGACGACCCTCTGCCTGGATAAGTCTCTGGACACTTGTTATCTACAACAGAGAAAACAGAGCAATATAATAAAAGGATGGCAATGGATTCAGTTCACCTGGGCAGAGTAGGACTACACCACTTAATAATGCCATAAACCACGTCCAGCACGGTAATCATGCAGTTAAAACTTTGAATGCTTGATTCCATTATTAAAGGAGTTCTCCAACATAAGGTAACTTTACTAATTACCTGTCAGACAGTAATGGACATGCTTATCAAGGATCTGTGCTTTTGTTGGTGGTAAATGGCCAGGTCCTGTGTCCCCCATCGTACTGCTAATTTGTTTGTGTGAACTGGCTACTTCCTGTTTCTATGCCCTCCCTCCAACTACAATCCCCAGGATCCCTTGTTTCTGGGTGGGAGGTGACTTATCTCCCTCCCACACATTAACCACTCCACCTATTGCAGCACAGCTAGGCTCGCTTTCATGCTGTGCTGTGCTTGAAACCTCACTTCCCTGCATCCCTGTGGAGAATGATCTCCGTCCCACCAAGTGGTTGGTCCACCCATTTATGCACAGACAGGCTCCATTCCAACACTGGACTAGCGATGCATTGTAGCGATGCACTAGCGATGCATTGACTAGCGATGCATTGAGAAAACTAATTTTGTGTCCTGCGAAAAATGAACACTCAGGGCAAGGATCACATAAGAATTACGAGACCAGTCATCAAACAAAAGTACAGACTCTGACATATTGTGAACTACACTAACTTTATAGCCAATGTAGCATAATCAAATAAAATAAAAATCCTGGGATACCCCATTAAAAGTGGCAGATACACAGAATGGCAAAACACACAGCACCGTAACTCATATGAGTACGAGCACCTGAAACGCGTCACATTTGTTTTCCTATCCTGTGTATAGAATAAAACATGATATAATAAAACATCTAAAGGTTTAACTAACTACTCAATTACAGCTTTGGACTTGGTTCATTGCTTTATAATTAAAAAGATGGCTATTCGTACCAAGGGACAAAATCAAATATTATCTACAATAGTACAAGGGGAGGTGCCAAATCACCAAATCAGTTCTGTGTATAAGCCCACGACCAATTAAATCAACCAGTAAAGACTTGACTATACTAAGTCTAAATATTCATAGGTGAGTAACACAGATATTAAGCACTAGATGTAGGTAAGGTAGATAAATATATAGTCCTACATGCTACTAAACAATGCTTCTCACAACGCGTTTCTACAACAGTTTGTGGTGTCATCTAGGGAGGGCACAGGAGACCTATAGCCCAACTTGTGCTGAATGCCTTATATAAGTGGCATCAATGAAAGTAGGACAACACCATCCTATAATAACACTATAAGAAGCGACAACACTATGAGATGAAACAACACAGAGTAAAATTAAAAGATGGATCATGGTCAATGTGACCTATAAACCATAACTGGGTGGGCAAATAGATTTCTCTCCAACTTCACCTATATTCACTAGACACACCCTCCGTGGATCCATGACCCATCTTCTAATTTCACTCTGTTTGAGACAAACATCACATAGTGCAGACTTATCCTTGATGAAGGAAGGCATTTCTCCTTCCGAAAGGGGTTGGCCAATTCAGGCACCCCAAGTGACATCACTCATGCATACGATCTTTGTATTTTTGGACACGCTGGTTGAGGATGCCACCGGCCGGGGCAGTTACTCCCAGCGGAAGAAATATAGCAGCCGGAAAACCGTGAACCACGGAAGGAGCATTATTTTATTTCTGGAACAGAGAATACAGACATGGGGAAAAAGGTATTTCTGAGTTATATGTTAACCCTAACTGCGTTATTTGAACACCGTTATTCTCGTAATTGGATTATCTATCTTATGGGTTGTTTTTGCCTGTTCGTGCTTTGCTGCATATAGCAAGTAATATTGCACGGCTTATTTTATTGCATCATTAAGGTATAGGAGGACTAAAAGGAGGACTATAAGTCCCAACAAGCACTTAGGTTCACTATTGTTTTTCTCGAAACATCACATAGTGTTGTGCTATAGGGTTGGTATGTTCTACTTTCATTTACACCACCTATGAGCTATGATTAAGAGCTCAATATCAGTTCGAAATGTGTCGGCGTGGTTGTTTTTACCTACATATTGTCCCTGTTTTTAATGGAACTATTAAAGCTTGAATTTTAACAGTCAACTTGTTGTGAAGCTGGACACCTGAATGTTTCCCTGTTGAACTATATGCGCAGGCGGCCCGTTTCCTCCGAGCTCCAGCGCTTCAGAATTTGGGCTATCTCCTACATCTAATTCACCTGGTCTGTGTGGTGAGTGAGCTGAGCTGCATCCTTTTCTTGATTATTCTATGATATACAGGGCATTTGATGTTGTGTTATAGGCATCTTGTGCTCTCCTCTGATTACACCACAAACTGTTGTAGAAACGCGTCAGAAGAAGCATTGTTTGGTAGCACATAGGACTGTACAGTTATTTACCTTACTTATATCCGGCTCTTCATCTTTGTTACTTACTGATAAATAATTAGACTTAGTATAGTCAAGTCCGGTAAAACCAGTCTTCACCGGTTGATTACATTTCTATTGGTTGTGGGCTTACATACACATTTGAGTTGGTGTTTTTGAGATGTTTAATAAAAATTAAGTATTATGCACCACCACTTGTACAATTATAGAGGATATTGTATTTTGTCCCTCGGTATGATTAGTCATATTTAGTGCTGGGGGTCCTCTCACCTTGTGATGCCCACTGCAGGACCAAAGATCCTATTTATGAAGACCATATTCAATCTAATTAAAAGATGACACCAATGATAGAACGAATCCGACTGTTCTGCGGAATCTCACCTTTATAAGTGTTTCCGATGTGTCTTGGTTTTTAGGAAACAGTTCGGTAAAAGCTCCAATCAGATGGTCCGAATAATTTCTGTCTGAGGCGAAGAACATTTTTCCTCCTTAAATTTATCAAAAACAGAACAAAAAATAAGTCTGGCAGAGTTTATTCAGTCTCCAGCTGTTGCAAAACTACAACTCCCAGCATTCTTGGCTAAAGGCTAGAGTATTTCCAATGCCATCATTATGTTGGTACTAGTGATGAGCAGCATTGGCCATATTCAAATTTGCGATATTTCACGAATATATAGATGAATATTTGTCCTATATTCGCGAATTTCACAAATTTGTTATATTCACATATTTGCATATTCGCGTATTCGAGGAAGAAAACAGTGAGGTGGAGGGCAACTTTACTATTGGTTGCTGGGGATGTTGTTGATAACCTCTGACAAGTGTATTTGCATCATTCTAATTGACCCACAAGTGAAAAGAAGGAATACGCGAATATTTGCATATGCAGAAAAAAGACAATATTCGTAATTTTAAATATATAGCGAATATATTCGCAATATTTGCAAATTTGCGATATTCGCAATAAAAATTTGAAATTTGAATATTCCCACCCAACACTAGTTGGCACTTGGTTCCGCCTGTGACTGACGCCTTTCCATCTACTCTAACCCGTATTCATGGGTAAGGACTAGAGTAGTTTCTATGCCATCATTATGTTAAGCGGACTATGTCTAAATATTTGTCTGTATTTATAAACACACCGGTGCTCTTCGCTAAGGATTCCAGCTCGAGATCAGAATTGGCTCCAACAGCAATGGTGTGAATAACCGCTCCGCTTGCTGAAACCGCTGATAAACACGTATGCAGCTCTGTGTCCCTTCCACTTACGGCCAGGATAATTTCAGAACCTTCTGTATTTCCATCAAGACCTTTAATCACCTGTAAAAAAAAATAAGATATTGGTACAGGCCTCAATAAATGCAATAAAGAAAAAATGTAATTTATACTTCTTCCTCAGTAAAGTTGTGATGGATACATAGGGTGGCCAAGTAGCTCAGTGGTTAGTTGCCTTGTAGATCCGGGTCCTTGAGTCATAGAGTTTCCATGTCTGTTTGGGTTTCCTCCAGATGGTCCAAGGACAAGATCAAGGTTGGTGGAGCCCCTGGGCAAGAAATGTTTTGGGGTCCCACATTCCATTACTGGAGCCCTTATCACTATATATATATATATATATATATATATATATATATCTATATATCAAGGCTTGAACTGTGAGCCGCTCACCGTTAGCACGCCCACCTCTCCACCTGTGCCACGGGCCGACCGGTACCGCCTCCGGCTAGATGCTTGTACGAAAAGAACAATAAGGTCCGGCACTAGAGTGGTTGCAGGTAAAAACTGTTTGTTGCTTTATTGAAGATATCGCAGTACAAAGCTGGAAGTACTGCAACCACTCTAGTGCCGGACCTTATTGCACTATAATATATATATATATATATATATATATATATATATATATATAGTAGAGGTCGGCACAGACAAGTACGGCCATCATATATATATATATATATGATGGCCGTACTTGTCTGTGCCGACCTCTACTGGCATCAGCTAAACAAATGCATCTCCACCTCACATTGGTTTTATAGGATTGCCGAACAACCGTTGAGGGTTCACTATTTTCCTGAAAGGTCCTAAAAACTGAAAACTGAAATAGTGACTGCCAGGGGCATAAGGAGCATAGACAGAAATGTTACCCTCTAAAAAATCCTAAAATTTTTCAACATTTTGTAGCAGTAGCAGCAGCTCCTACAACTATATACAAGGGATACCTTAGTGAGCGGTCCAATTTTTGGTTTTTACCTACTTTATACATTCAAGAAAACAAGTCATCAGCTCATTGTTCTGCCAGAAGGGTCAAGACAGCCCGGATAACCACAAGTGCTGAAGTACAATCCAATAAAGAAAAAGTAGTCCGTTGGCCTCAAAGTTCGGATAAAACATACAATTTTATTTAGTACATTAAAAGGGTATGCCAAGTCACAGACAAATGGAACAAAACGGCTTGACACGTTTTGTGGTTGCCCACTTACAGTAATCATAAGCTTTAAAGGGGTACTCCAGTGCTCCAGCATTCTAAACATTTTGATGTCACGGCCACACCATCTCCATTCATGTAGGGGTGTAGCTGTGACGTCACAACCACTGTCGCAGGAACCCGGCGTTTTAAACAAACTGTGCTGTGGGAGATCGCGGGGGACCCCGGTACCCCTTTAAGGCTTTTGATTAAGTGGGCAACCACAAAATCTGGAAGGCTCCAGTTTGGAGGCCACTGCTATAAGTCATCCTAAGAACCCAAGCTCCAAAAACATACTGATGTCCTATGAAATTGGCTCTAGTGTGATAGCAACTTCAGAATTGGCAACATGGACCTATGTGAACGCTTACAATTCCTGCATGGCATTATGGAATATCCTGGTGCCATAGAGTAAAATTGTAGGTAATAAATATATGTATTGATGCAGTCCTATCTTTCAAGGACATTGCTGGCATGAATCAAATATAGCATCTCCATTGAATGCATACACTCAGTCAAGTAGTCTTGCAATACTAGTATTGTATCTTTGTTTATTCCAATGGGAATCATCAGTTCCAAAAGATATTCCAACTTATTTCTTCCATTCCCTTGTGAAGCTGTGACCAAACTGAACATGCCCCATATATGTGATACCCAAATGAACTTGTACCATATATGTAATACCCAACTGAACATCCACCATATATGTGATACCCAACTGAACATGCACCAATATGTGATACCCAACTGAACATCCACCATATATGTGATACCCAACTGAACACGTACCATATATGAGATACCCAACTGAACATCCACCATATATGAGATACCCAACTGAACATGTATGTGATAACCAGAAAAAAAATCACTCCCTTATTTGTTTAGAGATTTCCTTAGATATATCTCTTGGCCATCTTCTTTTACAGGACCACCCCTTTAGAAGACTATTTGCAATGCAATTCTGGGTGGTTGACTAAAAATAGTGGTTGTGGAAAAGTACTGATTCCAATGGAGAATTGGACAGGAATAAAGAGTATTTATTAGCAACATTTACACTTGGAGGATGGATTACATCAAGAATAATAATAATAATAATAATAATAATAATAATAATAAATGCAATATGATCTGCTAAAAAAGAAAGTATGGTGGCATGGCAAAGCTTTCAGAGTTTTTGTTAGATAAGCAGATGCACTTAATTTTTATAGACATATTTACCTGCAAACCAGCTGAGATGCCTTCACAGATAGACAAACCCCCGCCAAGTGTCTTCGGAAGACTTGACGTGAGATTCCACCGTACATCATCGTTGACCATCTGGCGTAAGGGACTTCTCACTTCTGCTGTTTCGCTGAATGTGACGATGCCTACATAAGAGCCCGGCTCAACCAACTGTTGGATGAAGATGGCCGCTGCTTGACGTAGCTGGTGGAATCGCTGACCCTACTTATGGGAGGGTGAGGAGTTTTTGCAAGAATTAGTTACAATACAAATTATAGTCTAAGTACATGTCACTTTGTTCACTTATGGCTGTCAGGTAGGACAACAATGATTGGATCCTTCTAGACCACGTATAAACACAAAGAAAGTGTTCAATAAGTGCAGCGCCCCCTCATGTCAAGGAAGACCATCATAACTATAATTTAAGAGGAAATGTCTATGAAAATTAATAAGACCAGAAGACGCCAAAATCTCACCGAAAAAAAGACAAAATAAACATGGTGGCTGAACCCACCAATTTTGGTAAGACCATCCAACCATCTAATGTGCAGGGGAAGGGGGCATCAGATATGTTGGGGGTGGGTTTGGGAGGCTGGACTTTGACATGCCTTTTTTTGCAGGGCAGGGTAGGGTAGCCTGTGAATGATGAACAGACATGTTGAATTTCAACTACCCGATTTTCTTGTTCTCGGTGATATACACCACCATGAGAGAAGCCTGGAGGGGATAGAGGAGTCCAGCAGCTTCTCCCATAAATTCTTATAGATCATCCAAGGATGAGCCAAAAATACCCATTCTTCCCATATACCCTAAAGACATAGGTTAAAAGTGCAATCTTTATTGTATTGTACGCACGCAATTTATATTAAAATATTAGGAGCCACTGTAGTCCACTTCCCTAATAATTGTGGAATAACCAACTGGTTAAATATTGAATATTGATTACACCAGATAGCGGTGCCTGCAGAACAACACTAAACTGGATACTTGGACAGATGGCTACCTATATTAAAATCTTTCACACTGCCCCCCTCGACATGTTTCGCTGGATCACCAGCTTTATCAAGAGGTAAGCGGGCACTGGTTAAAAAACGCCGATTCTAGGGGTTTTAAAACCTCCCCTGTGACATCACAGGAAGGGGATTGTATACACCAAGGGTTAATGAGCCAATCCGCCGGCCGGATTGATGATGGATTTAACCAGGACCAATCGATGTGAGATACATCATTCGCAATACTATCCAATTATATCTGTCCACCATCACTTGCCAATCAGGACAGCCTAGCCATGATTGACAGAATCGCTCACCTATTGGAGGCAGCGATCCCCTTCTGACGCGCTGCGCGAGAAGGATCTGCGCGCACTGTTAGACACAGATTCCGTCTCGACAAGCTACTGCGCCTGCGTGGTTGCTAAGTGCTTGTTTGTAAACATTCACTCACCCGTTCTTCATGGTCTCCGCCTCCGGTGACATACTACCTAGCTCTAATTCGCACGGCCCGTGCGTTATATTCGATCTAACTGTATAGCCCATGTTTGTCACTGGCTGCACAAAAAACATATGCGGGCTGATGAAAATAATAAGTAAAAACGAATAATTAGAACAGGTACCTGGGTGAGTGTAGGTTTCTGTAATGGTAGATATAAAGGATAAGAAGGAATTTTTAATATATGTATATATATATATATATTTTATATTTATATTTTATTTTGAAAGTAGATATTTGGTAATCTCACAATATCTAGATTCCTCTAGGGTATCTGATATACTGTCCTGTAATTGATAACCAGGTGTAATTGTTCTATAAACCCCTCTTTTACTATGTTGATTCGGCATGGTGCTTTAGTCCATAATATTCAGTCATTGATACGCAAATATTAAATGGCAGTACATTATTTTTCAAATAAATGCACTAAAGGTAAAGCCTTCATTTAAACCTCTTGGAGACATTGATCCCAATCTGTGGATCCATTTCGCCTCCTCACGCAAAAGCTTCTTGTCCAAGTCTCCACGTCTGGGTCCTAGCCGAGGTTTGGCAATGCCAATAAACCGTAGGCTAGACCAATCACCCCTATGAAGGGTGGCAAAATGTCTAGCTAAAGGGGTATCTGCCCCTGTACGTATAGTACTGACGTGTTTAGACACACGTCTTCTCAACTGTTGCACAGTTTTGCCCACATAGATCATAGGGCAACTACACTGTGCAATATAGATAACCCCCGTTGTTAAACAATTAATAAATTCTCTCAATACGTAAACACGTCCATCAATCGGATTACTGAATTCCTTACATTTCGGCATCATATGGCAAAAAGAGCAATTGCCACACGGGAAAGATCCAACCACAGGCGACCTTATCCAGGTATCTGTTGTCCCTTCAGAGAAGTAGCTCTTGACCAAACTTTCTCTAATGTTAGTCCCACGTCTATATGTGATAGCTGGATACGGGGTTAAAACCTCCTTCAAATCATTATCAGCAAGTAGGATTGGCCAGAATCTTTTCAATATACTTGTTACTTGACAGTTGTTATTGTCAAAAGTGCCAATGCACCTAACCCTTTTATTCTTGGATTCAATCTTGGATCTATCTGATTTTAGAAGATCACTTCTAGGAGTATCCCTGGCTCGAGCGAAGGCCCTATGGAGCACCTTCTTTGGATAGCCCCTTGCTAGAAATCTCTGGTACAGTAACTTACTCTCTCTTAAAAAGGCCTCCTGTGTAGAGCAGTTTCTTTTCGCTCTCAAGTACTGTCCAATAGGGATTCCCCTTTTTAGGGGGACAGGGTGGTGGCTATTCCACTGCAGGAAACTATTCGTTGACGTTGGTTTTCGATATATCTCCGTTTGAATGCTGCCACTCGGATCCAAGGAAATTTGAAGATCTAGAAAAGTGAGAGTGCTCTGGTGTATTTCGTGCGTGAAGTGCATGCCTATTTGATTAGAATTCAGTGTTGAAACAAATTGATGAAATTGTGCTCTAGTGCCATCCCAAAAAAGAGCGACATCATCGATAAATCGACCCCAAAATAAAATGTGATTCGTGTATTCATGGTTTGTGTCAGAAAAAACTATAGTGTCTTCCCACCACCCTAAAAATAAATTTGCAAAATTAGGTGCACATGCTGTGCCCATAGCGGTGCCCTTACACTCTAAATAAAAGTGACCATCAAAAACAAAATAATTGTGAGTGAGAAGAAATTGAAGTACCGTATATACTCGAGTATAAGCCGACCCGAGTATAAGCCGAGACCCCTAATTTCAACCCAAAATCCCAGGAAAAGTTATTGACTCGAGTATAAGCCTAGGGTGGGAAATACCTCATCCCCCCCTGTCATCATCCAGACCCGTCATTAACATCCTCATCATCATCCCCTTGTCATCATCCCACACATCCCCCCTTCATCATCCCCTTATCATCCCGCACATCCCCCCTTCATCATCCCCTTATCATCCCACACATCCCCCCTTCATCATCCCCTTGTCATCATCCCACACATCCCCCCTTCATCATCCCCTTATCATCCCACACCCCCCCCCTTCATCATCCCCACCCCCCTTCATCATCCCCACACCCCCCCTTCATCATCCTCTTCTCATCATTTGCCCTCAGTGGTCTTCAACCTGCGGACCTCCAGAGGTTTCAAAACTACAACTCCCAGCAAGCCCGGGCAGCCATCGGCTGTCCGGGCTTGCTGGGAGTTGTAGTTTTGAAACCTCCGCTCCGGAGGTCCGCAGGTTGAAGACCACTGCGGCCTTCAACATCATCCAGCCCCCCTCTCACCCCCTTTAGTTCTGTACAGTACTCACTCAGTACTCGGCGCTGGTCCGGTCCTGCAGGGCTGTCCGGTGAGGAGGTGGTCCGGGCTGCTATCTTCACCGGGGGCGCCTCTTCTCCGCGCTTCCGGCCCGGAATAGAGGCGTTGCCTTGACAATGACGCAGAATTACGTTGGCAATGAACGCACCTCTGCGTCGTTGTCACGGCAACGTGACTATTCTGAGGCCGGGCCCGAAGCGCTTAGAAGAGGCCTCCCCGGTGAAGATAGCAGCCCGGAACACTATCCCACCGGACCACCTCCTCACCGGACAGTCCTGCAGGACCGGACCAGCGCCGAGCGGAGGTGAGTACTCAGAACTAAAGGGGGTGAGAGGGGGCTGGATGATGTTGAAGGCCGCAGTGGTCTTCAACCTGCGGACCTCCGGAGGTTTCAAAACTACAACTCCCAGCAAGCCCGGACAGCCGATGGCTGCCCGGGCTTGCTGGGAGTTGTAGTTTTGAAACCTCTGGAGGTCCGCAGGTTGAAGACCACTGCGGGTGGGGGAGTTCACTCGAGTATAAGCCGAGGGGGGTGTTTTCAGCACGAAAAATCGTGCTGAAAAACTCGGCCTATACTCGAGTATATACGGTAATGATAAAACAAACTCATTGTGTCTGGTGTGCTGTGTTCCCCGAGTGCTCAGAAAGTACCGTACTGCCTCCAGACCTAATTCATGTTGGATGTTTGTGTATAGCGCCTCCACATCCAGGCTTGCTATGAAAGTCTGGGGCGGGAAGGAAATTTCCTGTAAACGAGTGACAGCATCCCCTGTGTCCCTAATGAATGAAGGCAAGGATGCCACGAAAGGGGCTAAGATCTGATCCACATATTTACTTATGCCTTCCGTCAAATTTTCATTACCCGAGACTATCGGACGTCCGGGAATAGGAGTTCTCTGTTTATGGATCTTGGGCAATGCATATAAAGTTGCCAAGACCGGTTTGGGGTTAAACATAACCCGGAACTCATCATCCGTAATGAGAGAACCTTCTTTTGCTTCCAATAGGATCGACTTCAATTCAGTCACATATCTACCCGTTGGGTTAGAGTCCAATTTTTTATATGTATCCGTATCTTGTACTAATCTCAATACCATTTCCTTATAATCCTTCTTGTTCATCACTACAACATTCCCTCCTTTATCGGAGGGTTTTACCACTATTTCCTTGTTGTTTTCTAATTCCTTTAGAGCTTTTTGCTCCTCTATTGTCATGTTCCCCTGGGTCTTACGATTACGGAGTTTACTCAATTCGAGAGTAACCATCTCCACAAAGGTTTGTATATTGTTATATTGACTAAATGGTGGGGTTAACTTGGATCTAGGTTTGGATCCAAGTTAACCCCACCATTTAGTCAATATAACAATATACAAACCTTTGTGGAGATGGTTACTCTCGAATTGAGTAAACTCCGTAATCGTAAGACCCAGGGGAACATGACAATAGAGGAGCAAAAAGCTCTAAAGGAATTAGAAAACAACAAGGAAATAGTGGTAAAACCCTCCGATAAAGGAGGGAATGTTGTAGTGATGAACAAGAAGGATTATAAGGAAATGGTATTGAGATTAGTACAAGATACGGATACATATAAAAAATTGGACTCTAACCCAACGGGTAGATATGTGACTGAATTGAAGTCGATCCTATTGGAAGCAAAAGAAGGTTCTCTCATTACGGATGATGAGTTCCGGGTTATGTTTAACCCCAAACCGGTCTTGGCAACTTTATATGCATTGCCCAAGATCCATAAACAGAGAACTCCTATTCCCGGACGTCCGATAGTCTCGGGTAATGAAAATTTGACGGAAGGCATAAGTAAATATGTGGATCAGATCTTAGCCCCTTTCGTGGCATCCTTGCCTTCATTCATTAGGGACACAGGGGATGCTGTCACTCGTTTACAGGAAATTTCCTTTCCGCCCCAGACTTTCATAGCAAGCCTGGATGTGGAGGCGCTATACACAAACATCCAACATGAATTAGGTCTGGAGGCAGTACGGTACTTTCTGAGCACTCGGGGAACACAGCACACCAGACACAATGAGTTTGTTTTATCATTACCGTATATACTCGAGTATAGGCCGAGTTTTTCAGCACGATTTTTCGTGCTGAAAACACCCCCCTCGGCTTATACTCGAGTGAACTCCCCCACCCGCAGTGGTCTTCAACCTGCGGACCTCCAGAGGTTTCAAAACTACAACTCCCAGCAAGCCCGGGCAGCCATCGGCTGTCCGGGCTTGCTGGGAGTTGTAGTTTTGAAACCTCCGGAGGTCCGCAGGTTGAAGACCACTGCGGCCTTCAACATCATCCAGCCCCCTCTCACCCCCTTTAGTTCTGAGTACTCACCTCCGCTCGGCGCTGGTCCGGTCCTGCAGGACTGTCCGGTGAGGAGGTGGTCCGGTGGGATAGTGTTCCGGGCTGCTATCTTCACCGGGGAGGCCTCTTCTAAGCGCTTCGGGCCCGGCCTCAGAATAGTCACGTTGCCGTGACAACGACGCAGAGGTGCGTTCATTGCCAACGTAATTCTGCGTCATTGTCAAGGCAACGCCTCTATTCCGGGCCGGAAGCGCGGAGAAGAGGCGCCCCCGGTGAAGATAGCAGCCCGGACCACCTCCTCACCGGACCACCTCCTCACCGGACAGCCCTGCAGGACCGGACCAGCGCCGAGTACTGAGTGAGTACTGTACAGAACTAAAGGGGGTGAGAGGGGGGCTGGATGATGTTGAAGGCCGCAGTGGTCTTCAACCTGCGGACCTCCGGAGCGGAGGTTTCAAAACTACAACTCCCAGCAAGCCCGGACAGCCGATGGCTGCCCAGGCTTGCTGGGAGTTGTAGTTTTGAAACCTCTGGAGGTCCGCAGGTTGAAGACCACTGAGGGCAAATGATGAGAAGAGGATGATGAAGGGGGGGTGTGGGGATGATGAAGGGGGGTGGGGATGATGAAGGGGGGGTGTGGGATGATAAGGGGATGATGAAGGGGGGATGTGTGGGATGATGACAAGGGGATGATGAAGGGGGGATGTGTGGGATGATAAGGGGATGATGAAGGGGGGATGTGCGGGATGATAAGGGGATGATGAAGGGGGGATGTGTGGGATGATGACAAGGGGATGATGATGAGGAAGTTAATGACAGGTCTGGATGATGAAAGGGGGGGATGAGGTATTTCCCACCCTAGGCTTATACTCGAGTCAATAACTTTTCCTGGGATTTTGGGTTGAAATTAGGGGTCTCGGCTTATACTCGGGTCGGCTTATACTCGAGTATATACGGTACTTCAATTTCTTCTCACTCACAATTATTTTGTTTTTGATGGTCACTTTTATTTACAGTGTAAGGGCACCGCTATGGGCACGGCATGTGCACCTAATTTTGCAAATTTATTTTTAGGGTGGTGGGAAGACACTATAGTTTTTTCTGACACAAACCATGAATACACGAATCACATTTTATTTTGGGGTCGATTTATCGATGATGTCGTTCTTTTTTGGGATGGCACTAGAGCACAATTTCATCAATTTGTTTCAACACTGAATTCTAATCAAATAGGCATGCACTTCACGCACGAAATACACCAGAGCACTCTCACTTTTCTAGATCTTCAAATTTCCTTGGATCCGAGTGGCAGCATTCAAACGGAGATATATCGAAAACCAACGTCAACGAATAGTTTCCTGCAGTGGAATAGCCACCACCCTGTCCCCCTAAAAAGGGGAATCCCTATTGGACAGTACTTGAGAGCGAAAAGAAACTGCTCTACACAGGAGGCCTTTTTAAGAGAGAGTAAGTTACTGTACCAGAGATTTCTAGCAAGGGGCTATCCAAAGAAGGTGCTCCATAGGGCCTTCGCTCGAGCCAGGGATACTCCTAGAAGTGATCTTCTAAAATCAGATAGATCCAAGATTGAATCCAAGAATAAAAGGGTTAGGTGCATTGGCACTTTTGACAATAACAACTGTCAAGTAACAAGTATATTGAAAAGATTCTGGCCAATCCTACTTGCTGATAATGATTTGAAGGAGGTTTTAACCCCGTATCCAGCTATCACATATAGACGTGGGACTAACATTAGAGAAAGTTTGGTCAAGAGCTACTTCTCTGAAGGGACAACAGATACCTGGCTAAGGTCGCCTGTGGTTGGATCTTTCCCGTGTGGCAATTGCTCTTTTTGCCATATGATGCCGAAATGTAAGGAATTCAGTAATCCGATTGATGGACGTGTTTACGTATTGAGAGAATTTATTAATTGTTTAACAACGGGGGTTATCTATATTGCACAGTGTAGTTGCCCTATGATCTATGTGGGCAAAACTGTGCAACAGTTGAGAAGACGTGTGTCTAAACACGTCAGTACTATACGTACAGGGGCAGATACCCCTTTAGCTAGACATTTTGCCACCCTTCATAGGGGTGATTGGTCTAGCCTACGGTTTATTGGCATTGCCAAACCTCGGCTAGGACCCAGACGTGGAGACTTGGACAAGAAGCTTTTGCGTGAGGAGGCGAAATGGATCCACAGATTGGGATCAATGTCTCCAAGAGGTTTAAATGAAGGCTTTACCTTTAGTGCATTTATTTGAAAAATAATGTACTGCCATTTAATATTTGCGTATCAATGACTGAATATTATGGACTAAAGCACCATGCCGAATCAACATAGTAAAAGAGGGGTTTATAGAACAATTACACCTGGTTATCAATTACAGGACAGTATATCAGATACCCTAGAGGAATCTAGATATTGTGAGATTACCAAATATCTACTTTCAAAATAAAATATAAATATAAAATATATATATATATATACATATATTAAAAATTCCTTCTTATCCTTTATATCTACCATTACAGAAACCTACACTCACCCAGGTACCTGTTCTAATTATTCGTTTTTACTTATTATTTTCATCAGCCCGCATATGTTTTTTGTGCAGCCAGTGACAAACATGGGCTATACAGTTAGATCGAATATAACGCACGGGCCGTGCGAATTAGAGCTAGGTAGTATGTCACCGGAGGCGGAGACCATGAAGAACGGGTGAGTGAATGTTTACAAACAAGCACTTAGCAACCACGCAGGCGCAGTAGCTTGTCGAGACGGAATCTGTGTCTAACAGTGCGCGCAGATCCTTCTCGCGCAGCGCGTCAGAAGGGGATCGCTGCCTCCAATAGGTGAGCGATTCTGTCAATCATGGCTAGGCTGTCCTGATTGGCAAGTGATGGTGGACAGATATAATTGGATAGTATTGCGAATGATGTATCTCACATCGATTGGTCCTGGTTAAATCCATCATCAATCCGGCCGGCAGATTGGCTCATTAACCCTTGGTGTATACAATCCCCTTCCTGTGATGTCACAGGGGAGGTTTTAAAACCCCTAGAATCGGCGTTTTTTAACCAGTGCCCGCTTACCTCTTGATAAAGCTGGTGATCCAGCGAAACATGTCGAGGGGGGCAGTGTGAAAGATTTTAATATAGGTAGCCATCTGTCCAAGTATCCAGTTTAGTGTTGTTCTGCAGGCACCGCTATCTGGTGTAATCAATATTCAATATTTAACCAGTTGGTTATTCCACAATTATTAGGGAAGTGGACTACAGTGGCTCCTAATATTTTAATATAAATTGCGTGCGTACAATACAATAAAGATTGCACTTTTAACCTATGTCTTTAGGGTATATGGGAAGAATGGGTATTTTTGGCTCATCCTTGGATGATCTATAAGAATTTATTGGATATTTTGACCCTCCATATACCGGTCTCTCTCTCTCCTTTTTTGGCAGCAGCTTCTCCCGACCCCTTTCAATTCCCAAAACATGAATACTCATCCAAGCTGAGTGTTCCCCTGGATCATGCGCCAGCACAGAAAACTGGCTGGAATACGAATCTAGAAGTGAACATCCACACAAAATCTCAGTATGATCAGAGGTCCAGATATTAATACAGCTTTATCTGCATTAATTCGGCTCTTCCCTCTCTCGTGAAAGGAAGTTGTGTAGCCTTCTCATTGTAAGAGTGGTGTTATCTCAGTAGCTCCCCAACTCCTCCCTCTCCACTGACAGGACATTGGGGGAGATTTATCAAAATCTGTCCAGAAAAAAGTTGCTTAGTTGCCCATAGCAACCAATCAGATCGCTTCTTTCACTTTTGAAAAGGCCTCTTTAAAATAAAAGAAACAATCTGAGTGGTTGCTATGGGCAACTCAGCAACTTTTCCTCTGGACAGGTTTTTGATAAATCTCCCCCATTGTGTAGTCCTCTCATTGTCCATGTGGTGTTGTCTAAGCAGCTCCCCAGCTCCTCCCTCTCTCCTAAAAATAAGTTGTGTAGTCCTCTCATTGTCCATGTGGTGTTGTCTCAGCAGCTATCTAGCTCTTCCCTTTTCCTGGAGACAAGGCATCATGCCCTGCTGTCTCAGGTGGCATGGCTTGATTGTGTCTGTGATAGATATATAGATCTTTTGGGACATTTATGAAAGAATGAGGTGTGTTAACAGCATGCTGCCTTGTGCTGAGCTGAACAATGCCACAGGCAGAGGAGCAGAAAGGTGATGAATACAGCAGGTGATGCAGAGTTGCTGTGTGGGGAGAGAGTCTGCTGCGTAAAGCAATGTTTTGCAGCAGTTCTGATCAGCGAACTAGCAGATGTGCTGTTCATGGAGAGTGAACAGGTTGGGAGGACTGTGATGAAAAGCTGAAGGAATGCATTCTGGGAATAGTTTTACTGAGCAATTGCTCAAACAGGAAGTCCAGTGATTATATGACATAGGAAGAGACCCCCGCCCCCCACCCCCCACCCCACACACACACACACACACAGGTAAGCAATGCTATATGCTTCTACAGCATTTTTAAGGTTTTTTACGTGACAATGGAGTACCCCTTTTTGAGTAACCTATTTTTACATGGGACATAAGTAACTGATGGTTATTACCGTGGCCATATTGTCAGAGACATCCAGAACCAGACAAATCACTCTCGCCCTGGACTGTAGCAGTAAAAACGAAGGAGGAGGTGGGAGATTGGTGCCTGGCATTGGTCCTGTGGATTTATAGTCATCCGAACCTTTAATAACATCCCAGGTGCTGCGGTAGCTGCACATTCTGTTCTGCATATTTGGTGCTTCCTTATCGTGGTCATGTTCAGAACAAAACTCCACAATCTACAAAAAAAGAAGAAGAAGAGTAAGATTTGTAAACCATTGTAATAAAAAGCATATCAATAGTCATCCCTTAAAGGGAGAAAAATCTTTTCAAATTAACTGGTGCCAGAAAGTTATCCAGACTTGCAAAGGACTTCCATATAAAAATCTTAATCTTTCCAGTACTTATCAGCTGCTGTATGCTTCACAGTAAGTTGTGTAGTTCTTTCCAGTCTGACCACAGTGATCTCTGCTGACACCTCTGTCCGTATCAGGAACTGTCCAGAGCAGGATAGGTTTGCTACGGGGCTTTGCTCCTACTCTGGACAGTTCCTGACACGGACAGAGGTGTCAGCAGAGAGCACTGTGGTCAGACTTAAAAAAACTTCACAACTTCCTGTAGAGCATACAACAGGTGATAAGTACTGGAAGGATAAAGATTTTTAAATAGAAATTATTTACAAATCTGTATAACTTTCTGGTACCAGTTGATTTAAAAAAAAATCATCCGGGGTGCCCCTTTAAGGAACAACCCCTTTTTAACCTTAAAGGGGTACTCTACTGGAAAACATTTTTTTCTTAACTGGTGCCAGAAACAGATTTGTAAACTACTTCTATAAAAAAAAAAATCATATTCCTTCCAGTACTTATCAGCTGCTGTGTGATAAAACCAGATGACAAAAAAAAAATGTTTTCCAGCAGAGTACCCCTTTAAGGACCAAGGAGATTGTGGAGGATTGATCATATAGAGCAGAGGTTTCCAAACTGTGGAATTCCAGATGTTGCAAAACTACAACTCCCAGCAAACAGTCTTAAAGGGGTAATCCACTGGCCAGTTCCAAACCCTGTGTGTGCACTGCAGGGGTCAGACACGACACCTCATGCTGTCAGGACATGCCCCTTCAATGCAAGTCTATGGGAGGCGGCATGGCGGCCGTCCGAACGCTGGCCAATGTTCTGAACGCTGGCCAGTGGAGTACCCCTTTAAGTTCCACAGTTTGGAGACCACTCATGAAATAACTCATGAAAGAATAAAGTTACGTTAAAACCAAGCACATCATTGTTTTTCTTGTTAAATTCCCAATAAGTTTCATGTGTCACATGACCCTCTTCCTATTGAAAAAACAAAATGACTTGGATTCAAAATGACTTCAAAATGGCCGCCATGGTCACCGCTTATCTTGAAAAGTTTCCCCCCTCACATATACTAATGGACCACAAACAGGAAGTTAATATCCCCAACCATTCCCATTTTATTAAGGTGTTTCCATATAAATGGCCCACCCTGTATTTTAAAGCCAAAGCGTCATACATGGTCTTGACTTACGGACGGTAAGGACTGCATGTACATGATCGATGCCGACACGTTTTGCGTGCTGTTTACTAAGAACATACAACCTTCCTCGAAATTCCCAGTCTGGGGGCCAATGATGCATTCTCCATCAGAACAGGAGCGTTCCTTACAAATATACATACCCACCGTCTCGGAGGAACACCTAGAACAAAATCCAACAACGTAAAGACCATGTTAAATAATCATATATATCCTTTAATTGTTTTATTATTATTATTTTTAAGACAGCTGTCACGCCCCCTCCCATAGGCTTACATTGAGGGGGGCAGAGCATGACATCATGAAGGGGCGGGGCTATGATGTCACGAGCTCTCGGCGCCGGCTCCAGTGTTCGGAACAGTTTGTTCCAAACGCTGAGCAGCGGAGTACCCCTTTAAGGACATCAGGATTTTTCATTTTTCCTACTCGCCTTCCAATCGCTGTAATTAGAGATGAGCGAACTTACAGTAAATTCGATTCGTCACGAACTTCTCGGCTCGGCGGTTGCTGACTTTTCCTGCATAAATTAGTTCAGCTTTCCGGTGCTCCGGTGGGCTGGAAAAGGTGGATACAGTCCTAGGAAAGAGTCTCCTAGGACTGTATCCACCTTTTCCAGCCCACCGGAGCACCGGAAAGCTGAACTAATTTATGCAGGATAAGTCATCAACTGCCGAGCCGAGAAGTTTGTGACGAATCGAATTTACTGTAAATTCGCTCATCTCTAGCTGTAATGCTTAAAATTTTTCCCCTGTACTTGTAATGACACCTGGTTTTATCACCAAGTCTGAGGTGAAACAAATAAAAATGTATTATTTGTATAATTACTTTAGGCTGCTTCCATTTCTAAGCAGCTCACTTTTGGTAAAATGGCACCTTATCTTTATCTTATCTTTATTCTGTAGGTCAATACGGTTACAAGGATACCAAACTTATATACCGTATTTTTCGTCGTATAAGACGCACTTTTTCTTCTCCAAAACTGGGGGGGAAAAGTCGGTGCGTCCTATACGGCGAATACACCCCTATCGCGGCGGTCCCTGCGGCCATCAACGGCCGGGACCCGCGGCTAATACAGGACATCACCGATCGCGGTGATGCCCTATATTAACCCTTCAGACGCGGCGATCAATGCTGACCGCCGCGTCTGAAGGGAAAGTGACACTAACCCGGCTGTTCGGGACCGCCGCGATTTCACTGCCAACAGCCTGACTGAATAGTCGGGTTAGTGCTTACAGGACACCGGGAGGGACCTTACCTGCCTCCTCGGTGTCTTCTCCGATCAGGGATCCCCTGTATGGCCGGCGCTCTCCTTCCTCGTCATCATGTCGTCGCATACGTGCGTCGGCGTGCATAACGACGTGATGACGGCGACGGAGAGCGAGGATACCCGACCGGCAGCAGAGACGTTCCGGAGTGACGGGGACACGGCGACAGCGATGGAGCGACATCCAGGGCAGCGGTGACGGGTCCGGAGCGGCGGGGACACGTGAGTATTACATCCTATGCAGTGGTCTTCAATCTGCGGACCTCCAGATGTTGAAAAACTACAACTCCCAGCATGCCCGGACAGCCAACGGCTGTCCGGGCATGCTGGGAGTTGTAGTTTTGCAACATCTGGAGGTCCGCAGGTTGAAGACCACTATTGGGTTCAAAATCTTTATTTTTTTAGATTTTGCACCTATAAATTGGGTGCGTCTTATACGCCGGTGCGTCCTATAGGACGAAAAATACGGTAGGTTTTATTTTACTACTTTCAAAAACGTAAAACTTTTGATAAGAAAATTTGTATTTTGCAATCAACTGGTGGCAGAAAGTTAAACAGATTTGGAAATTATTTCTATTTAAAAATCTTAATCCTTCCAGTACTGAATACTACAGAGGAAGTTATTTTCTTTTTTAATTTCCTTTCTGTCTGACCACAGTGCTCTATGCTGACATATCTGTCCATGTCAGGAACTGTCCAGAGCAGGAGAGGTTTGCTATGGGGATTTGCTCCTACTCTGGACAGTTCCTGGCATGAACAGAGGTGTCAGCAGAGAGCACTGTGGTCAGACTGAAAAAAAACTAAACAACTTCCTCTGGAGCATACAGCAGCTGATAAGTACTGGAAGGATTGTGATTTTTTTTTTAAAGAAATAATTTACAAATCTGTTTAACTTTCTGCCACCAGTTGATTAAATATTTTTTTTCCACAGGAGTACCCCTTTAAATCCGTCCTCAATAGAGACTCATGGAGGGGACGTGTCGGCGGCGGCTTCCTGTGGACTGCAGGGGCGCAGTGCAGGAGATCGCGGGGGGTTGGGGGGGGGGCCAGCATTCGGACCCCCTGCAATCTATAACTTATCCTCAATCCTTTGGATAGGGGATGAATTGTATTTCACTAGAGTACTCCTTTAAAGGGGTTATCCAGGAAAAAAAAACTTTTTTTTATATATATATATCAAATTGCTCCAGAAAGTTAAACAGATTTGTAAATTACTTCTATAAAAAAAAATCTTAATCCTTTCAGTACTTATGAGCTTCTGAAGTTAAAGTTGTTCTTTTCTGTCCAAGTGCTCTCTGATGACACGTGTCTCGGGAACCGCCCAGTTTAGAAGCAAATCCCCATAGCAAACCTCTTCTAAACTGGGCGGTTCCCGAGACACGTGTCATCAGAGAGCACTTAGACAGAAAAGAACAACCTTAACTTCAGAAGCTCATAAGTACTGAAAGGATTACGATTTTTTAATAGAAGTAATTTACAAATCTGTTTAAGTTTCTGGAGCCAGTTGATATATATAAAAAAAAGATTTTTCCTGGATAACCCCTTTAATAATGATTCACGATGAACAAAACAAACACTATAGATCAGTGGTCTCAAACTGTGGCCCTCCGGATGTTGCAAAACTTCAACTCCCGGCATGCCCGGACAGCCGTCGGCTGTCCGGGCATGCTGGGAGTTGAAGTTTCGCAACTTCTGGAGGGCCACAATTTGAGACCACCACTATAGAGGATCTTTATTTATGGACATAATAGTAAAAGAGAACTCTGCCAACTCACCGCGTTGCTTTAATTTTATTGTCGACCGAAACGAAGAAGGGCTCCTCATCGCTGTACTCATCGAAGACGCCCCACCGAAAATGGGCCCACTCATGGAGGAACGCCTTCCCTGAAGAAAGCGAAAGAGGGAAATTATACGAGTGTAAATGTCTAGGGGGGAAATTTATCAAAATCTGTGCAGGGGGAAAGCTGACCAGTTTCCCATAGCATCCAATCAGATCGCTGCTTTCATTTTTGAAAATGAAAGTAGCGATCTGATTGGTTGCTATGGACAACTCAGCAACTTTTTCTCTGGACGGGTTATGATAAATCTCCCCCCACTGAATTTATGAAAAATGTGCATTATAGATATAAAAACATATACACAAAAGACTCTCGGGGGTCATGTTCATAGCGAATTCACATAACTTCTCACCTCTCGGCCCATAGACTGGAATTAGGCTGTCATCTGTCAGAAATTCAGGTGTAAAATGAATGTATTTGCCTTTGTTTCCGCATCCTTTATAATGTACGGTGTGCGGATCGTTCCCGTAATCCAGGTTGGGGCTGCTGATGATCACACTCGCCTTATAATAGTAATGGAATATAAAATTATTAGTACCTCATAAAAAATAAAAATAAAAAATAAAAAAAATATATATATATAGAAAGAAAAATAAAAAAATAAAAGGAAAAAAAACATGAATATATATATATATATATATATATATATATATATATATATATAATTCCGCACTGAACTGGGAATGGGCTGTACCCCAAAAATACCCAAATACCCTCTGCGGGGTAAACTTTTATGCAGACCACATGTACTACAGCCTCTGGATACGTTCAAGCACTCATAACCTGCAACGGGAAATGCATTGTGAGTTTCGCTACCATTCACGTTAATGGGTCCGCAGAAAAATCAGCAATTTTGGCAGATTTATGGATTTCCTGCCGACCCATTGGAGTGAATTAAAAAGTATTAATAATAATAAAATATAATAATAAATAGGCATATGTCTTGACATCCTTAACCCCTTAAAGGGGTTCTCCCTTGTTTATACAGTTTTTTGTTATTATGTTTGTGTGTTATGTGTGTATAAGTATGTGTTTTTTTATGTGTGTTGTGATTATGTATATATGTATTTTCTTACCTTTTGTGAAGATCCGGAAGCTGGCCCCTTTTTCTTCCAGTGGGTTGCTGTGTAACCTCGGCCTCCGCCATGTTGTGTTCGGTAAGTGGGATGTCGGGGGGTGTGTTCTTGCTTCTGTCCTTCCTATCTTCTGACGTCCGAGGCGGATCTTTTCTTCCTGTTTCTTCCGTGGCTCAGCGACGAATCTGCGGACTCTTCTGGCGCATGCGCAGGTATTTTTTTTTATTTAATTTTTTTACCAATAAAGTTTTTTTTGTCTAATTGACAAACTGTCTGCGCTTGCGCGAAGCTATGCTATTAGTGTAGACCTAACGTACGCTACGCTGTTAGCGTAGCACTTGCGTACTCGCGCATGCGCAGACAGTTTGTCAATTAGACAAAAAAAACTTTATTGGTAAAAAAAAAAAAAAACTACCTGCGCATGCGCCGGAAGAGGCCGCAGTTTCGTCGCTGAGCCACGGAAGAAACAGGAAGAAAAGATTCGCCTCGGACATCAGAAGATAGGAAGGACAGAAGCAAGAACACACCCCCGACATCCCACTTACCGAACACAACATGGCGGAGGGCGAGGTTACACAGCAAGCCGCTGGAAGAAAAAGGGGCCAGCTTCCGGATCTTCACAAAAGGTAAGAAAATACATATATACATAATCACAACACACATAAAAAAGCACATACTTATACACACATAACACACAAACATAATAACAAAAAACAGTATAAACAAGGGAGAACCCCTTTAAGGACTCAGCCCATTTGGGCCTTAAGGACTCAATTTTATTTTTACGCTTTCGTTTTTTCCTCCTCGCCTTCAAAAAATCATAACTCTTTTATATTTTCATCCACAGACTGGTATGAGGGCTTGCTTTTTGCGCGACCAGTTGTCCGTTGTAATGCCATCACTCACTTTACCATAAAATGTATGGCGCTACCAAAAAAATACTATTTGTGTGGGGAAACTAAAAAGAAAAGACAATTTTGCTAATTTTGGAAGGATTCGTTTTCACGCCGTACAATTTACGGTAAAAATTACGTGTGTTCTTTATTCTTTGGGTCAATACGATTAAAATGATACCCATGATAACATACTTTTCTATTACTGTTGCGCTTAAAAAAATCGCAAACTTTTTAACCAAATTAGTACGTTTAAAATCCCCCTATTTTGAAGACCTATAACTTATTAATTTTTCCGTATAACTGGCGGTATAAGGGTCATGTTTTGTGCCGAGATCTGTACTTTTTATTGATACCATATTTGCTTATATAAAACTTTTAATCCATTTTTTATATTAAAAAAAATTTGGAATAAAATGTTATAAAAATGCAGCTATTTTGGACTTTTTTTTTTTTACGTTCACGCCGTTCACCGTACGGTATCATTAACATTTTATTTTAATAGTTCAGATATTTACACACGCGGCGATACCAAATATGTATATAAAATATTTTTTAACACTTTTTGGGGGTGAAATAGGGAAAATGGGACAATTTACATTTTTATTGGGTGAGGGGATTTTTCCAGTTTTTTTTACTTATTTTTTTACTTTTTTTACTTTTATGTTTTACACTTTAATAGTCCCCATAGGGGACTATTTATAGCAATCATTCGATTGCTAATGCTGTTCAGTGCTATGTATAGGACATAGAACAGATCAGGGTTATCGGTCATCTTCTGCTCTGGTCTGCGGGAAGGCAGATCAGAGCAGAAGACTCCCGGAAGACAGCAGAGGCAGGGGAGGGGACCTCCATCTGCTGTGCTGGATGATCGGATCGCCGCGGAAGCGCTGCGGGTGATCCGATCATCCATTTTAGTGACCGCGATGCTGTAGACGCCGTGATCTGTATTGATCACGGCATCTGAGGGGTTAGTGGCGGACATCCGCGGGATCGCGGATGTCCGCCATTATGGGCGGGTCCCTGGCTGCAATCAGCAGCTGGGACCTGCTGCGCATGATCCGGGCATCGCTCCGATGCTCGCGGTTATGCTTAGGACGTAAATGTACGTCCTGAAGCGTTAAGTACCGGTTCACCAGGACGTACATTTACGTCCTGCGTCCTTAAGCGGTTAAAGGGGTACTCCGGTGGAAAACTTTTTTTTTTTATCAACTGGTGCCAGAAAGTTAAACAGATGTGTAAATGACTTCTATTAAAAAATCTTAATCCTTCTAGCACTTGTTAGCTTCTGAATACTACAGTGGAAATTCTTTTCTTTTTGGAACACAGAGCTCTCTGCTGATATCATGACCACAGTGCTCTCTGCTGACACCTCTGTCCAGAGTAGGAACTGTCCAGAGTAGGAGAAAATCCCCATAGAAACATATGCTGCTCTGGACAGTTCCTTAAATGGACAGAGATGTCAGCAGAGAGCACTGTGGTCATGATATCAGCAGAGAGCTCTGTGTTCCAAAAAGAAAAGAATTTCCACTGTAGTATTCAGAAGCTCATAAGTACTGGAAGGATTAAGATTTTTTAATAGAAGTCATTTACAAATCTGTTTAACTTTCTGGCAACAGTTGATTAAAAAAAAAAAAAAAAGTTTCCCACCGAAGTACCCCTTTAAGAATTGTATATGTAATGAAAAAAATGTTTGGGGAACCCCGCGATCTCCTATTTAGAGCCCTGGTTTTCCTATACAGCAGCACACCACGACCCCCGCAGGAAGCGGAAGCCGCCACGACCCTTCTACATAGTTCTATGGGAGAGCTGAAGATTGCCAAACGACTCTCCCATAGAGCTGCATGGAGAGTGCATGGTGGCCTCCGCTTTGGTTGGGGGTCGTGACGCACAGCTGTGAAGGAGAGCCCGGGCACCAAACAGGAGATCGCAGGGGCCCCCAGCGCTCGGACCCCCCGTGATATAAAACTTATTCCCTATCCTTCAGATAGGGGATACGTTTTTTACATGATACTTGTCCTTTAATCATTAAATAAACCAAAACAACATTCCGTTCTGAACACTGTAAATATATTACAGGAATGAATAAATAAATGAATATAAATCAGGATTCGGTTTCTATAAAATAATGCGCATTCAAAAATGTAACTTTTAAACTTTTAAAAATAAGTAATGTTAGAACGCGTGCTTGTAACGCACTGTTGATTATTTATATATCTTCAGCTCAAATAAGAAATTTGCGTCCACTGCATCTGCGAAAATGAAATTGTCCTCTACAGAACAGATTCCTAAAACAGGCTGTGCCAAAAAGCCACACACAAACATATATAGCTCAAAAATTTGTGACATTTTACCACCAAAATACCAGTATAAAGACAATGATAGATCCCCCATGTGTCTCCTTGCCCTAACAGTCATATAACAGTGTCAGTGGTTTGGAACATGAATTGTTGCTGATTTGTTATTTAAGGGGTACTCCTGTGGAAAACTGTTTTTTTTTTTTTTTTTTTATCTACTGGTGCCAGAAAGTTATTCAGATTTGTAAATGACCTCTATATAAAAATCTTAAACCTTCCAGTACTTATCAGCTGCTGAATACTACAGAGGAAGTTGTATTTCTTTCTGGAATTATTTTCTGTCTGACCACAGTGCTCTCTGCTGACACCTCTGTCTGTATGAGAAACTATCCAGAGTAGGAGAAAAAATACCCATAGCAAACCTATCCTGCTCTGGACAGTTCCTCATACAGACAGAGGTGTCAGCAGAGAGCACTGTGGTCAGACAGAAAAGAATTACACAACTTCCTGTGGAGCATACAGCAGCTGATAAGTACTTGAAGGATTAAGATGAAAAAATACAAGTAATTTACAATTCTTTTTAACTTTGTGGCACCAGTTTATTAATTAAAAAAATTTTCCCATGGGAGTACCCCTTTAATGTAATATATTTTCTATCCACAGTATAGCGGATAAGTTTCAGATCATAGGGGGTTCAACTGCTGGGTCCCCTTTAAAATTTCCAGAATAAGACCCCAACTCCTTTCTTTTCAATGGAGCGTTTGGACCCCCAGAATCTGACACTTACCCCTTATCCTGTGAAAAAGTTATTTGAACTCAGAGTACCCCTTTAATACAAGCAAAGAGAAAGAGATAAACATAAGGGTAACATACCTCTTGATGGGCTTCATATCGAGGTCTTGGGAATCGGAAGGATTTCCATGTACTTGGTAGAAGAATCTTCACCTCTCTGTAATAGAATCTCCTCTTAGTGGAGTTGAAGAGATAAAATGAGGCTTCAGAAACCATATCCTGAAAACAGAGACAAAGCATGAAGAACTCCGCACCTACAGCACTGAACACTACTATGGTCTTGGGTTCAAAATTCTGATTAACACTTTAATGAGGAGGACAAACAGTTCCAGAGGAGGACCTTGGGTTCTGGAGGAAACAGAGAAGTCCGGAGAAAAAAAGAGAAGTGTGGAGGGAACAGAGGAGTTTCTGGAGGACAGAAGAGTCTAGAGGAGGAGAGAGAGGAACCTGGAGGGGACAGAGGGTTTAGGAAGAGGACAGAGGAGTCTGGAGAAGGACAGAGGAGTATGGAGGGGACAGTTGGTTTCAGAGCAGGACAGAGTTTTTTAAAAGGAGGGCAGAGGTGTCTGCAGGACGCAGAGGAGTCTGGAGGAGGCAGAGGAGTCTGGAGAAGCATAAAGGAGTCTGGAGGGACCAGTGTGGTGTCCCAGCACCAGAGGCTAAAATGGCGGCCGCCACTTTACTTAAACCCGATACTGACATTGCCGAGCTGGAGCAACTGCTTGCGGAGCGACTGGCACTCCTGTCCCCGGAAGCCGAACTTTCAGCTGACAAGTCAGCGGCAGAGCCCAGTAAGCGACCCAAGTCAGCCCCGCTGCCATGATGGGTGTTTGGTGACAAACCTGCGGTCATCCGGGCCCTGCATAAGTCCCTGATTTCCCTGCTTATCATCATGTCAAGGGAGAAACAACATTCCCCGACCACTGCACCACGGCCCCTTTGCCTGAAGGTATAGCTGGAAGGGTGGGTACCAACAGGCTCTACCGCAGCCCCTGCAGCGGATGCTACCTCCAAACAGGTGGTGGTCACCACGAGCCCCCACATTTCTGGGTTACAGTTATCAAGGGTTTCATGGATTCAGTGTATCGTTACTCCATCTGAGGCTCCTCGCCCCCCACGTCACCTGATGAAAAGAGAAGAGAGAGGTTGTCCGCCTAAGCGGGAACCCCAACCTCCACCCTATTAAGAAAATTCTGCTATGGCAAAGGAAGGTGAGACTCATTAACGCTCACCCCTTCAAGTGCCTCATTTGTTTTTGTGTTTATTTTTTTTTCTACTCATTTTGGCTTAAGAGCCTAAGTTCTTCAGTTTTTTCTGTTTGCTATATACCTGTCTGTGTAGGACATTTGGCATTTATGCCCCAGGACTGACCCTGTGTTCCCTACATCAGCCTGAGCAGGATATTCGGAATTAATGCCCCAGAACTGCTTTATGTTCCAGTTAAACGTTCTGCAATGTTTAAGAACTGTGCTTGGTCTTGGGCAAAAAAGTAACCAAAATGCTTACATGTGCCCGACTATGTCGAGACTTTATTACATATCCTCATGCCTTCCTGCTTGGTTGCCGCTAATGCTAAAGTGCCATTTAATTTGTCTTTTGGAAAAGTGTTATAACCTAGATAGTCTTAAACTATACTTATTATAATGTTTACTTTCATTGTTCTTTCTTTAGATAGTAAAATGCCTTTTTCATAACTAGTTAGGATGTATATCCTTCTCTCTATATTTCATGTTGTCCGTCTTAAAGGGGTACTACGCCCCTAGACATCTTATCCCCTATCCAAAGGATAGGGGATAAGATGTCAGATCGCCATGGTCCCGCTGCTGGGGACCCCTGGGATCGCTGCTGCAGCACCCCGCCATCATTACAGCGCAGAGCGAGTTCACTCTGCACGTAATAACTGGCAATACAGGGGCCGGAGCATCGTTATGTCACGGCTCCGCCCCTCGTGACATCACGGCCTGTCCCTTTCAATACAAGTCTATGGGAGGGGGCGTGGCAGTCGTCACGCCCCCTGCCATAGACTTGCATTAAGGGGGCTGTGATGTCACGAGGGGGGGAGGCATGATGTCACGCTGCTCCGTCCCCTATATCGCCCGTCATTACGCACAGAGCGAACTCGCTCTGTGCTGTAATGATAGCGGGGTGCCGCAGTGGGGATCCCGGGGGTCCCCAGCAGCGGTACCTTGGCGATTTTGGATAGGGGGTAAGATGTCTAGGGGCGTAGTACCCCTTTAAGTGTCTTCTGAAGCACATGAGGGCCCACGAAATTAAAGGTGGCACCTTGATACTAAAGTTGTTGTGGAAAGAGGTGTCTGTTTGTCATCTTTGTTTGTCCCAGGGTGTGGCCATGGAGGAGGACTCGAAACTCGTCGCGGGGAGAAGTGCAAGAAGCCAATGGGCCACGTGGCACCAGATCGGTTGCAAAATGATAGCTACGGCAGCGCCGGCCTGCCTTCAGAATTGTCCCGCTGCAGCCTGTGATGTACAGCAGAGCCATGTTTTATGTATGTTATGTCTTGTGTGTTTATTCCTTGGAGCGCAATTACGAGGTCACTAAACCATACCACAGTTATCTAGTTGGCAATACTCTAAAAAATAAAAATCAATGACTAGCATTTGGTGTCATCACTGGCACCAACTTTAACATCCTCAGGGACTGCCCTTTGTCACTCCTCAGTTGCCGGGACTGGGCACTGAGGATGGCTGTGTTTTAGAGCGGGAGTTTGTGGTGTCCCAGTACCAGAAGCTGTCCTGGGCCTTTAGACTGTCTCAGGCAGCAAGTCAGCACAAGGTGTTGGGTAAACACAAGTTTCAATAATGTTTATGCTGTATTTATTGATTGAGTAAGATCTTTTAATTCATTTTGTTATTTATCTGTATATAGGTTGTAATAAGTGTACTGTGCCTTTAACCCTTTAAGGACCCTGTGTTTTTCAGTTTTTGCATTTTCGTTTTTTCCTCACCACCTTCTAAAAATCATAACCCTTTCAATTTTGCACCTAAAAATCCATGTGATGGCTTATTTTTTGCGCCACCAATTCTAATTTGTAATGACATCAGTCATTTTACCCCAAAATCTATGGCAAAATGGGAAAAAAATCATTGTGCGACAAACTGGAAGAAAAAACGCCATTTTGTAATTTTGGGGGTTTCTGTTTCTACGCAGGTAATTTTTTGGTAAAAATTACACTTTCTCTTTATTCTCTAGGTCCATGCGGTTAAAATGATCCCCTACTTATATAGGTTTAATTTTGTCGTACTTCTGGAAAAAGTCATAACTACATGCAGGAAAATGTATACGTTTAAAATTATCATATTCTGACCCCTATAACTTTTTAATTTTTCCATGTATGGGGCGGTATGAGAGCTCATTTTTTGTGCCGTGATCTGAAGTTTTTATCGGTACCATTTTTGTTTTGATCAGACATTTTGATTGCTTTTTATTCATTTTTTAATGGTATAAAAAGTAACGAAAAATACGCTATTTTGGACTTTGGAATTTTTTTGCGTGTACGCCATTGACCGAGCGGTTAAATTAATTATATATTTTGCACCTTCCTCAGGAGAAACATGAGGCAAACCTCCTCCAAAATCAATTATTCTGTTTCAGGGCCAGACATTCCCCAAATGGTTAACTCACCAATCATCAAGCGCTATATAGATGTACTGTGAGATATCATCAATTGCCGACCACTTATTTTCAGAGGTGCGCCGTCGCACACACCCCATTACTGGTGCACAAGCGCGTGGACACAGATACAGATTTTCGGATCGCTATGACCATTGAGCATGCGCTAGTATTCAGTTTTGCGCAGCCGCACTATTATCCACATTCTTCTCATCCTCTGATTCACAGCGCACGTGCCGGATCCCTTGTGGTAAGGGGCAGTGGCTCATATAAGCTTAGGATGTAATACTTAGTGATGTGGGTCACTCAGATCCATGACCTGCAGTACTGGAATAATAGTAAGAAAAACATTTTTAACATACAATAGCCACTCAAATATTGCAATAAAAAAATTATTATAACTAAAGATAACAATGATGATAAAACTCTCCATTGTCCCATTGTCATCTTTAGTTATAATAACAATTCTTTAATTGCAGTATTTGAGTGCGCGCCAGTGATGGGGTGTCTGTGACGGCGCACCTCTGATGATGAGTGCTCGGCAATTGATGATATCATCTCACGGTAGATCTAAATAGCGCTTGATGATTGGTGAGTTAACCATTTGGGGGATGTCTAGCCCTGATACAGAATAATTGATTGGCTAACATTGAGCCCCTGAGGGCAAATTATTGGCTAATGTATGACGCATATGATAGGTCAAGAACTGCAGGCGCAGACTGATGATGGTAGTGCCATAGGTTATAAATACCATCGATCGCCATTTTGGAGGATGTATGCCTCATGTTCCTCCTGATGACGGTGCTGGTGCACCGAAACATGTAGAGGGGGGCAAAATCTTGGTTTTTAAGATTGCTGCCACTGTGCTAAAAGAGTAATCAGACTCAATTGTGACAGATTGCTTACTTTGATATGGGAATATTCCAATCATGGAAAGTGAAACACAACAAAGCGCAGTGACAACATTATTCTTTTAACATCTTCATTGGTCACCATTCATTATTTTAATATAGATAGGTAATAAAAGTTACGATTCATAGGGAAGGTTTAAGAAGGGGATGTAGTGCCCAGGGCTTTTGTGAATTTATTTCAAAGGGAATCCCTGCCTCCCCTTTATGTGAAGTTTTTGTGATCAAAGAGCCTGAAGGTGGCAGCAGCATGGTGATACGATAGGGCGGCATAATGACAGAGCCTGGAGGTGGCGGCAGCCTATGTAAGCCGCAGAGCGACACAATGACAGAGCCTGGAGGTGGTGGCAGCCTATTTAGGCCGCAGAGCGGCACAATGACAGAGTCTGGAAGAGGTGGCAGCCTATGTAGGCCGCAGAGTGACACAATGACAGAGCCTGGAGGTGGTGGCAGCCTATTTAGGCCGCAGAGCGGCACAATGACAGAGTCTGGAGGTGGCGGCAGCCAATGTAGCCCGCAGAGCGGCACAATGAGAGAGCCTGGAGGAGGTGGCAGCCTATTTAGGCCACAGAGCGGCACAATGACAGAGTCTGGAGGAGGTGGCAACCTATGTAGGCCGCAGAGCGACACAATGACAGAGCCTGAAGGTGGTGGCAGCCTATTTAGGCTGAAGAGCTTCACAATGACAGAGTCTGGAGGTGGCCGCAGCCAATGTAGGCTGCAGAGCGGCCCAATGACAGAGTCTGGAGGAGGTGGCAGCCTATGTAGGCCGCAGAGTGACACAATGACAGAGTCTGGAGTTGGTGGCAGCCTATTTAGGCCGCAGAGCGGCACAATGACAGAGTCTGGAGGTGGCGGCAGCCAATGTAGGCCGCAGAGCAGTACAATGACAAAGCCTGGAGGTGGCAGCAGCCTATGTAGGCCCCAGAGAGGAACAATGACAGAGGCTGGAGGTAGCAGCAGCATGACTAAACCATATGGCGGCACAATGACAGAGCCTGGAGGTGGCAGCAGCAGCATGAGGAGATCATATGGTGGCACAATGACAGAGCCTGGAGGTGGCAGCAGAAGCAGCATTAGGAGTCCTGAAAGTGACCCGGTGACAGAGTGGGGCAGTGGGTGGCAATACCAGTACCCACTGACAAAGTGGGTGAAAGAAGGAGCACTTGGCATCAGATGTGTGGCATCAGGTGGATGGCAGGATCAGAATAGTATTTGAGGCAGTAAGGCAGAAGAAACCGGTCTCTTTTGTCAAAGTGTTGGTTTGACAACATGGATAATCTAGTCTGATGCATCAGGCATTGGTGAGTGGAAATCCTGGCGGATCCATGCCTGATTCATCTTCACAAAGGTCAGTATCTCTTTTTGAGGCGAGTTCTTGGGTTGACTATGGCCCCGCCGCACTAAACATCCGCTCTGATGGCACACTACTGGCTGGGCAGGACAGCTTTTCCAGGGAAAACTCTGCTAGTTGCGGCCACAAATCCAATTTGGCTGCCCAGAAGTCCAGCAGATCTTCAAGGTGTGTTGGCATGGTCATGTCAAGGTATGCTACAACCTGCTGGTTCAGGTCCTGCTCCATGTCTACCTGCTGCTGATGAGTTGCTTCACTATGTGGGTGAAGAAAGCTACTCATCAGCGACTGTAGACTCAGGCTGCTGCTGATGGAGCTGCTACTGCTCCTGCCACCCCACCCCTCCCCAGCAGCAATGGCAGTGGAAGGTGAGCACAGAGGGCCTCCCGAGTCAGACCTGCGAGAGGATGGACGATGGCGCAGATAGTTATCAGACCAACTGACTACATAGGATGTCTCTGTAGTATGTCAGTTTGTCCTTTCTCTCAGTGGGTATAAAAAAACACCCCCATTTTGTGCTGGTAGCAAGGGTCCAACAAGGTGGAGAGCCAGAAGTCATCCTGCTGCCAAATGGTGACAATTCGGCAGTCACTACACAAGCAAGTGAGCATGCATCGTGCCATTTGTGCAAGTGATTCGGAGGGACTCCGTGCCTTCATCTCCACTGCATACTGCCACGGTGTGTCTGGGTCCTCTGTCTCGTCTTCCTCATCACACTCTAGCTTCTCTGGCACTCCTTCTATTCCACTCCTTTCATATGACATTTCACAAAACCTAAACTGTGTTAAACTGTACCCCTCCCCCTCCTTCTCCTCTTCCAGTTTAGCCCCCACAGGGCTCATGTGGCCATGAGATGTAGGTGCCACATCTCCAGTGCCCTGACCAGCCATCATTTCCAACACGTGTTGTAGTAAATGAAGCAGTGGAATGACGTTGTTCATCCCGTAATCCTGGCGACTTACTAATAATGTGGCTTCCTCAAAGGGCCTGAGCAAACGGCAGGTGTCATGTATGAGCTGCCACTGGTTGACATTGAAGTTACACAGAGGAGTGCCCTTATCCACTTGGATCATCAATAAATCGGTGATGGCTTTTTTCTGTTCATACAGTTGGTCCAACATATGGATGGTGGAATTCCAACAGGTGTAAACGTCGCAAATCAGACTATGTTGGGGGATACCGTTCTGACGCTGCAGCTCAAGGAGGGTGTGCTTTGCGCTGTACAAGTGGCTGAAGTGCATGCAAAGTTTCCTTCCCATTGTTAGGATGTATTGCAGATGGGTTGAACATTTCAGGAACCGCTTGACAACCAGATTGAACATGTGGGTAATGCAGGGCGCATGGCTCAGGCTACCTTGACGCAGCGCAGACAAGATGTTCTTCCCGTTGGTTGAAGAAAATGGTTCCTATTTTCAGTTTTCATGGATAAGCCATGATTTAATTTCTTGACGAATCCCTTTGAGCAGTTCCTCCTGTGTGACTCCGTTCGCCAAGGCAAACCATGTGAAGAACAGCGTGACACCGCCGTGCCCTGCACACATGGTATGCTGGAGGGGCACTGTGACTTGTCCGTGCAGTGGACACGGTGGAGGATGAGGAGGCAGAGTAGACATTGTTACAGGACCAAGGGGCTGAGAGCGTGGAGGAGGAAGCGGCGTGACCTGGCCAAGTTGGTGTTGTGGCTGTGCAGGAACCACATTCACCCAGTGAGCCGTAGAGGACATGTATTGTCCCTGACCGTAGTTACAGCTCCACATGTCGGTGCTGCCGTGCACTTTGGTACACAACGACAGGCTCAAGGACTGGCCCACCTTCTGTTCTACATATTTATAGAGGGCTGGTACTGCCATTTTCGAAAAGAAATGACGGCTTGGTACTCTCCACCTCGGCATAAGCCATCAGTTATCTGAAAGGTGCAGAGTCCACCACTTGAAAGGGAAGGACTGCAGCACCAGCAACTTGGCAGGAGCACATTCAGCTTCTGCACCGTTGGATGAGTGGGTGCATACTGTTGTCTCTTGGACATGACTTCGCAGATGGATTGCTGCCAGAATGACTGACGAGAAGTAGGAGGAGCAGGAGCATCTGGAGCAACAGAAGATGGGTATGACACACAGCTCCCTTTGGCTGAGGTTGTGGAGCCTTGGCTGTCTGAAACAGGGAGCGGCGTGCCACTGGGTGATGCAGCAGGCTGAACCACCACATCGGAGCCACGGTTCTCCCAGGCTGCTTTATGGTGACACTGCATATGTTGACGCAGGGCCCTGGCCACACTTCACCTTCTGCTGACATATCTTACATGTGGCCAGGTTAACCTCCCCCAGATGCTTGACAAAAAACTGCCACATCGCAGAGTAGCTGATTTTCCCACCAACAGTCCGCACTGACTGACTGCTACTGCCGTGGACTCCAGGAACCCCTGCTCCACTACTCCCGGGCAGGTAGGCTGCCATGAAGCAGTGGTCTACTCCGGCCACATTTGGCTCCAGAATTCCCACTTCTGCCACCATGCTGACTGCCAACCATGCTACCACCTTGCTGGCTCAGCTGCTGCCTCACGGGCAACCTGCAACCATATTCTCCTGATGATGATGATGAAGCCCCTTCTGCACCCGGCTTCCAAGTGCGATCGGCTTCATCATTATCGAGTTGTGTCTGCACGTCACTGATCTCCTCCTCAGGTTCCTCAACAGTGTCTGCTTCAAGACCTTGAACCCTGGCAATACCGCCTCCCATGTCACTCTCCTAATCACTACTTGCCCACCTAGCAGAGGAAGCGGCGCATGTCTCCTCCCCTTCTTTGCTGTCCAGTAGCTGCTGACTGTCCTCTATTAGATCGTCCTCAGTGAATACTGGAGCTGAACCCACAGCATAAGATACTTCTGTAGGGGAGGGAACAGCATAGGACAAAGGCAATGGGAGGACAGGGACTGCTCCTGGGCCATGCCAACTGAGGGTTGTGTCTGAGGAACTCACCGACTGTTGACTGGGGGTATCAGATGTCACTTGTGATGAAGTGGATGACCATGTTAACCAATCGATGATGACAGATGGGTTGCTGGTCGAGACAAGACCGCTGGCTGATAACGGGAGCTCAGGCCTCTCGCTACGAATCCTGCTGCCACTCGCCCCTAGTCTGCTGCGACCTCTGCTTGCGCCTGATGAATTTAGGCCTCTGCCACTCCTCTGTATACGTCCTGGCACTTCTCTGCCTGACATACTTTTAGAACATTTGTGTGCATATATATTTTACTTTTTATAGAGCAATACGCCCCTATATGGCTGTAATAGAAACTTGCGGAACACTCAATGGGGGGAATTTATCATTTTATATAGAGCAGAAACTTGTGTTCCCCTTTGTATTTTGGAAACATAATATATTAACTATTTTGGGACAGTTAGGACTACTACTCCCATCATGGTCAGACTCTGCCCATGATGGGAGTTATAGTCCAGGGGCTGAGGTGCAGATCACAGCAGATCATTTTACTTAACAAGTTAACAAGCCGGCGGCACATGCGGCTACATGCGGCTACACTACGCTGGAGCCGGCGGGCAGCGCAGTGTAGCCGCATGTCCCGCTGGCTTGTTAACTTAAATGGGGATCGCAGGGGGTCTCTGGAGAATGACCTGCTGCGATCTACACCTCAGCCCCTGGACTATAACTTCCATTATGGACGGAGTTTGGCCATGATGGGAGTAGTAGTCCTAAAAGTCCTGCAGCCGGGGGATGTGCAAGTGCCATCCCTCAGCACTGCGGTATTACAACTACTACCATCATGGGCCAGACTCTGTCCCATGATGGGAGTAGTAGTCCAAGGGCAGAGGAACAGATTGAGCTACACTGTCCAGGCCTGACTCTGTTCTCATTATGCGTTTTGCATAATGGGAACAGAGCCTTTCTGGCAGTGTGTTCCCAAACATGGAGACTCCAGCTGATTCTTAACTACAGCCCCATGATGGGAGTTGCAGTGTAGCAACAATTGGAGGCTCCCTCTGTTATGAACAGGCTACATTATGTGTGCTCTAACCAGGAGAGCGCAAAAAATGTACTAACCCATATTTTTTCTTTTCTTCTCATTTCAGATACCATAATGCAGAGGACTACGTCGGATTCGGTGGACTTCGACAATGACCAGCATTTTTTTTATTTCAATAAAATGGTTAACAAGGGCTGTGGGGGGTGTTTTTTTTTTTTTTAAATAAATTTTTTTTTTCAATGTGTTGTGTTTTTTTACAGTTGAATTTTCAGGCTTACTAGTGGAAGCTGTCTAATAGATGGAATCCATTACTAAGCCAGGGCTTAGCATTAGCCCCAAAATCAGCTAACGCTAACCTCTAATTATTACCCCGGTACCCACCGCCACAGGGGTGCCAGGAAGAGCTGGTACCAACAGGCCCGGAGCATCAAAAATGGCGCTCCTGGGACTAGGCGGTAACAATGGTCCTCGCCCACCCTGGTAACATCAGGCTGTTGATGCTTTGTTGGTATCTGGCTGAGAATGAAAATAGGGGGAACCCTATGCATTTTTATTATTATTATTTTTACCCCTTAAGGGCCAAGCTAATTAAGCCTGTATGCCCCTCAAAGACCAGGCCTGTTTTTTCAAATCTGGGATGTATGTCTTTATTTGAGAATAATAATGTTTTGCCAATGAAAACAATTCTGACATTGTTTTTTTGTCACAAGTTGTACTACATGAAAATAGTAAAAGTTAATCGATATCATTTGTATTTTTTTATTTACAATACAAGAAACCGTGAATTTTTTTTTTAAAAAAGACAATTTTTTGTTATCTTGACGTTAATAGGTTGCATATATTTATACATAATGTTTATTTTTTTATCAAAAATTATAATTTCATATGTCTACTTTATTTTCTCAACTTTTTTTAAAATTATTATTCACATTTTAGATGTATTAGAGGCCTAACAAATTTACTTGACATTTTATGTGCTAAGCAAGGATTGCAGCAACTGAGAAGTAGTAGAACATGGGAACAACCCCCACCCCCCCCCCCCCCCCCCGAATGACACCATTTTAAAAATAGACCCCTCAAGGTATTCGCTAGGGGGTACAGTGAGTATTTTAATACCATAGTTTTTGGCATTATTACAAAGTCAGTGTTAAAAAATCGAAACTAGCTTTTTTTCACAAATGCATCATTTGGGGGACATATTTTTTGCACATCACTTCTGATATTGAAAGAAATGCACCTTATATTTTATTTAGCTGCTTGTCCCATGTTCGGAAATACCCCCGCTTAGGCCATATATGGTTCCTTGACCGCGTGGTAGGACTCAGAAGGAGAGGAGCGCCATTTGGCTTTCAGAGCAGAACAGTACCCCCACCCCCACAAGTGACCCCATTAATATACCGCACCCCTACAAGTTATTGGCTGGACCTCTCTGATTGGCCCTTGGTTGGCTGGCAGTATAACGCGTCTGTCTGTGACAGTTAAGCCTCCTGATGGATATATCCGCCATGTTGTGGGAATAAGCACCCGCTCATGGCGAATATATCCATCACTGCTGCGGCTGGGTAGCTCAGTGTGTTCACTCATGACTGCCGGCGGGAAATCCGCCGCTATGAGTGGACACACAAAGCTACAGAGCCGCAGCAGGGAGCTCATTACCGTGACTGCTGCATAACGTGTAGGATCACATGGTGGACATCCGCAGCATATTACATGCTGCGGATGTCCGCCAATGCAATCCTACACAGGATTGTAGGATTCATTTAATATTGTATTTTTATTTTTTTTTTTACACTTTTTTTTTTACACTTTTATTACATTTTTATTTATTTTTACACTTTTATTTTAATTATTTATTTATTGTTACACTTTTAATGCTTTTGAATACTTAGTATTCCAAAGCATTGCAGTTATATGCTGCCTGCCAGTTTTCACTAGCAGGCAGCATATCAGGACGTGCCTCTGGCACGTCCTACAGGCAATACCCAGGGCAGACCTGGGGGTCTTTGTAGCACCCCCGGCTGCCCAGGTATGCAGCAGCACCCCGCGATGCTCTGGGGTGCTGCAGGAGAGACAGAGGGAGCCCCCTCCCTCTGTCAGAACTCCTTACAGCGCGCGGTCACTTCTGACCGCGGCTGTAAGGGTTAAACTGTTGGGGGTGAAGTGAACTTCACTCCCGGCAGTGCGGCAGGCCTCGGCCAGCGGCGTATTACACACAGCACCCCACGATCGCGATGTGGGGTGCTGCAGAGGAGACAGAGGGAGCCCCCTCCCTCTGTCATAACACTTACAGCCCGCGGTCACTTCCGACTGCGGCTGTAAGGGTTAAAACTGCCGGGACTGAAGTTTACTTCGGTCCCAGCTGTGTGATACAGCCGAGTCCCTGCTGCGATCTCATGGGTGCTGCCCAGTGCGGGAACGGACGCCAAACTGGACGTCTATACTCATCCATGGTTGTTATCAGGTTAAATAACTAAATTTTAAAAAGTGTGTGGTTCCCCCATCTTTTCAGTATCAATCAGATACCAACCAAGCAGCAACAGCCTGACGTTACCAGGGTGGGCGAGGACCATTGTTACTGACCCTTCACAGTCTAAATAACGCCAGACTGTTACGGCTTAGTCCCAGGAGCACCATTTTTGACGCACCAGGCCTGTTGGTACCGGCTCTTCCTGGCACCCCTGTGGCGGTGGGTGATTTTGGTGCTAACGCTAAGCCCTGGCTTAGTAATGGATTCCGTCTATAAAACAGCTTCCACTACTCAGTATCTAAAATGAGAAGAAAACAAAAACAATAAAACTACAACCATCATAAAGCTGGTGTGAAATTTTTGATGTAAACTGGACTCTCATCCCTTTGAAAATATCATATAAAGCAGACAATATATGTGGACATGCCCACTTTTACAAAATTGACATGAACAGTGTAAACCGCGGCACAAAGCTCTTTGAAAATGTGTTTGATTTTTTTTTTGGGCGCAAAATTCTTTGAGAATCTCCTCCTCTGTGTACTTTATAAAAATGTATGATTGTACTATTGTGCAGAGTTTTGTTCGGCGCACACTGCTGCTCCGGCACTTCTAGCTAAGTGGGCAATGTACAGCGGGAGGTAGAGAAGGAGTGCACGGTAGAACAAGGGGGGGTGTTTCTATATTTGCACAAAATTTATCAAAGGACATGCACAACTTTAGTAAATCTTGGCTAAGAGTGTAAATTAGACAGCAGTGTAAAGGGGTAGATTTGTATCTACAATAGACACCTAATGATAAATCCCTCACTATGTGTATATAGATCTCTGCTTTTACAGTAATACGCCCCAGTACGGTTGCACCAGAAATAAGCATAACAATCTAGTGCGTAAGTATTTTAGTGCTTTTACATTTACTGTGCCCTATTACCTTTAACCAGAAAAAATGTAGAACTGCGAAATGCGTATATATTTCACTTTTTTTAGAGTAATACGCCCCAGTATGGTTGCAACAGAAAAAAGTGTAGTCTCTCTCTCTCAACTGTCCCTGCCTGCACTATGGTTGCTTGGAGTCTTTGAATGGGGACTGCTTCCTGTGATGATCTCAATTGGCAGACTATGAAACGACTTCTAAACTCTCCCTGCCTGCAGTGATGCAGGCTTGAGGTCAATGGATTTCCCCTGTGCTGATCTGTATTGTCAGTAACACTGATTAGTGACCACACATTATCTGCTCTCTGTCTAGCCAGAAAGAATGCAGGCTTGAGGTCAATGGATTTCCCCTGTGCTGATCTGTATTGTTAGTAACACTGATTAGTGACCACACAGTGTCTGCTCTCTGTCTAGCCAGAAAGAATGCAGGCTTGAGGTGAATGGATTTGCAGCTGTAAAGATTTGTATTGTCAGTAACGGTGATTAGTGCGCACACACAGTCTCTGCTCTCTCAGCAAAATGCACGTCTTCGGTAATGGCTGCTGAATATATAGGGCTGTGACATCATAGGCCTGGCTGGCTGCTGATAGGCTGCATGCCACCATGTGATTCAGGGCGTTCCCGCCTACCCGCCTTCTCAGAGTTCCTTGCCCCATGTCCTCACACGTGTAGCAGTCATTTTAGCCCCCCAGCCCGCACTAAATGCAGTGAATTTTTTATTACATTTTTATGAAGCTTCGATTCGCCCATTTCTACTCCTAACCATCCCAGATCCAGAACTAGAACAGTCCCAGACGATCTGCCACATATCCTGCTATGGAGCCTTTGGGCAAGGGGTGGGGGTTAAGGATTTACAACCCTGCACTCGTTCCTGTCCTACCTCATCCCCCTTACAACTCTGTCCTCAAGACAAAGGGCCATTGCCTTTATGTCCATCACTTATTTTTGTGAGCCACAGGTGAATTTAAAGGGGTTATCCAGCATTTTGATAAAATGTATATGCTGCTGTGGGTAAGGACCCCCCTCCCCCCACCCAAAAAAAAAAAAAACTATGCTTACCAAGCTTTGGTCCATTGCAGCTTATCCTGTTCAGTTCAGTCCAGTCCTCCATTCTTATTTCTTCTTCTTGTTTTCGAGACGAATGCTTAACCCCTTCCCGTTATAGGACATATGCATACATCACAGCATCCGACACGTTTGCGCGCTGGGACGTATGCATACGTGTGGACAGTGCAGCAGAGTCACATTGACAGCAATGGGATTCTGCTGCACAAGAATTTCAGAGTGTAATTCCAGTCAGAAATTACATAATATGAAACCTGCCTAACTTTTCCCATGGAACATCTCCAGTCTATCGTCACCTATGTCCATGGGGCCGTGCTGTAAAGCATATCACTAAATGCTGTTAAAAAAACAGCTCAGGAAAGATGGCTGCTCTCATATTAATGCAAAATGAAAAAAAATAAGCAGTTAAACAAAATAATAAAAAAATAAGCTTGTAAAAAAATAAGAAAAAATTATAATAAAAAAAATGTAAGAAAATAGAAACAGATTAGGAAAAAAAAACATATTTCAGTATCTGCTCCTTATCAGTAAAAAAAAGTACAAAAAAAAAAGTACAAAAAAAATATATATATAATTACATTCTCTTAAAGGGGGTTGTCCAGAATTAGAAAAACACTGCTTCTTTCTTGCAAAAAACAACACCGCTCCTGTTTGTGTCTGGCATTGCAGATTGGCTCCATTAACCTGTTGGGGATGAAGGGCGTATGCATACGCCCTTGCGTCCTGGTACTTAAGGACGAAGGGCGTATCCATACGCCCATGGGAATTTCGGTCCCCGCCGCGCGCCGGGCCGGGGTGACTATCAGCAGTCACCCCGTGCAAATGCCCATGTCGGCGATCGGCGCAAATCGCAAGTGAATTCACACTTGCGATTTGCGCCGATTCCGGGTCATTATGGGTCTATGGTGACCCGGTGACCCGGAATAGAAGGGGGATCACGGATGTCTAAGACACCCACGATCCCCCCCCCACGGGTGCCACCCCTCCTATCTCTGCTATTGGTGGTCTAGACGCGACCACCAATAGCAGATCAGGGGCGGAGGGGTTTACTTTCGTTTTCCCCGTCCTGCCCACCCACAATAGGCGGGGCAGAACGGGGAAAACGAAGAGGAGCGGCGCCGGAGTCCACTTACCCCTCCGGAGGCTGCGGAGTGACGGAGATCTGCGGCGGCGTGCGGCAGAAGAGGACGGCTCCCGGATGCGACGGAAGCCGGAGAGTAGTTGCCTAGCAACATCTAGAGGGCTACAGTCTGTGGTCTCTAGACTGTAGCCCTCCAGATGTTGCAAAACTACAACTCCCAGCATGCCCAGACAGCTGTTTGCTGTGTGGGCATGCTGGAATTTGTAGTTTTGCAACAGCTGGAGGTCTACAGTTTAGAGACCACTGCACAGTGATCTCTATACTGCCCTCTAGATCTTGCAAAACTACAACTCCTAGCATGCCCACACAGCTGTTTGCTGTCTGGGCATGCTGGGAGTTGTAGTTTTGCAACATCTGGAGGTCCACAGTTTGGAGCTCAGTGGTCTCTAAATTGTAGCACTGCAGATGTTGCAAAGCTACAAATTCCAGCATGCCCACACAGAAAACAGCTGTCTCGGCATGCTGGGAGTTGTAGTTGCGTACCTCCAGCTGTTGCATAACTACATCTCCCAGCATGCCCTTCGGTGATAAGTACATGCTGGGAGTTGTAGTTTTGCAACAGCTGGAGGCTCACTGGTTGGAAAATACTGAGTTAGGTAACAGAACCTTACTGAAGGTTTTCCAACCAGTGTGCCTCCAGCTATTGCAAAACTACAACTCCCAGCATGTACTGACAGACCGTGCATGCTGGGAGTTGTAGTTTTGAAACAGCTGGAGGTTTGCCCCCCCCCCCCCCCATGAGAACGTACAGGGTACATTCACACGGGAGGGTTTACAGCAAGTTTCCTGCTTCAAGTATGAGCTGCGGCAAATTTTTCGCCGCAGCGCAAATTCCTAGCGGGAAACTCACCGTAATCCGCCTGTGTGAATGTACCCTAAAAACACTACACTACACTAACACCTAATAAAGGGTAAAACACTACATAAACACCCCCTTACACTGTCTCCCCCCCCCCTCCCCCCCAATAAAAATGAAAAACGTATTGTACGGCAGTGTTTCCAAAACGGAGCCTCCAGCTGTTGCAAAACAACAACTCCCAGCATTTCCGGACAGCCACTGACTGTCCAGGCATGCTGGGAGTTTAGCAACAGCTGGAGGCACCCTGTTTGGGAATCACTGGCGTAGAATACCCCTATGTCCACCCCTATGCAATCCCTAATTTAGTCCTCAAATGCGCATGGCGCTCTCTCACTTCGGAGCCCTGTCGTATTTCAAGGAAACAGTTTAGGGACACATATGGGGTATCTCCGTACTCGGTAGAAATTACACTACAAATTTTGGGGGGCTTTTTCTCCTTTTACCCCTTATGAAAAGGAAAAGTTGGGGTCTACACCAGCCTGTTAGTGTAAAAAAAAATTTTTACACTAACATGCTGGTGTTGCCCTTTACTTTTTATTTTTACAAGAGGTAAAAGGAAAAAAAGACCCCCAAAATGTGTAACACAATTTCTCCTGAGTACGGAGATACCCCATATGTGGGCGTAAAATGCTCTGCGGGCGCACAACAAGGCTCAGGAGTGAGAGCGCACTATGTATATTTGAGGCCTAAATTGGTGATTTGCACAGGGGTGGCTGATTTTACAGCGGTTCTGACATAAACCCGAAAAAATAAATACCCACATGTGATCCCATTTTGGAAACTACACCCCTCATGTAATGTAATAAGGGGCGCAGTGAGCATTTACGCCCCACAAGTGTCTGACAGATTTTTGGAACAGTGGTCCGTGAAAATGAAAAATGTAATTTTTTTGTTTGCACAGCCCACTGTTCCAAAGATCTTTCAAATGCCATTAGTGTGTAAATCCTCACTGTACCCCTTATTACATTCCGTGAGGGATGTAGTTTCCAAAATGGGGTCACATGTGGGGGGGTCCACTGTTCTGGCACCAGGGGGGGCTTTGTAAATGCACATGGCCCCCGACTTCCATTCCAAACAAATTATCTCTCTAAAAGCTCAATGGCGCTCCTTCTCTTCTGAGCATTGTAGTTCGCTCGCAGTGCACTCGACGTCTAAACATGGGGTATTTCCATGCTCAGAAGAAATGGGGTTACAAATTTTGGGGGGCATTTTCTCCTATTACCCTTTGTAAAAAAGTAAAATTTAGGGAAAAACCAGCATTTTAGTGGAAAAATATATTTTTTCATTTACACATCCGACTTTAACAAAAAGTTGTCAAACACCTGTGGGGTGTTAAGGCTCACCGTACCCCTTGTTACGTTCCTTGAGGGGTGTCGTTTCCATAATAGTGTGCGATGTGGGTTTTTTTGCTGTCCTGGCACCATAGGGGCTTCCTAAATGGGACATGCCCCCCAAAAACCATTTCAGAAAAACTCACTCTCCTAAATCCCATTGTTGCTCCTTCGCTTCAGAGCCCTCTAGTGCACCCGCCGAACACTTGACATACACATATGAGGTATTTTCTTATGCGAGAGAAATTGGGTTACACATTTTGAGAGGATTTTTTTTCCTTTTATCCCTTGTAAAAATTCAAAAACTGGATCTACAAGAACATGCCAGTGTACAAAATGAAGATTTTTAATTTTCTCCTTCACTTTGCTGCTATTCCTGTGAAACACCTAAAGGGTTAACACACTTACTGAATGTCATTTTGAATACTTTGAGGGGTGCAGTTTTTATAATGGGGTCATTTATGGGGTATTTCTAACCAGAAGACCCTTCAAATCCATTTCAAACCTGAACTGGTCCCTGAAAAATTCCGATTTTGAAAATTTTGCGAAAAATTGGAAAATTGTTGCTGAATTTTGAAGCCCTCTGATGTTTTCCAAAAGTAAAAACTCATCAATTTTATGATGCAAACATAAAGTAGACATATTGTATATGTGAATCAATATATAATTTATTTGGAATATCCATATTCCTTATAAGCAGAGAGCTTCAAAGTTAGAAAAATGCAAAATTTTCAAATTTTTCATGAAATTTTTGAATTTTTCACCAAGAAAGGATACAAGTATCGCCGAAAATTTACCACTAACATAAAGTAGAATATGTCACGAAAAAACAATCTCGGAATCAAATTTATAAGTAAAAGCATCCCAGAGTTATTAATGCTTAAAGTGACAGTGGTCACTCCCGTCCTTAGGGTCATAATGGGCTCCATCCTCAAGGGGTTAAAGTGAATGGGACTGAGCTGCAGTACTACACACAACCTGTGGACAGGAGGGGCACTGTTTTTGCAAAAAAAGAAGCAGTGTTTTTCTGATCCTGGACAACCCCTTTAAGGAAGTGAAGTGATGCGATTTACCTTAATCGCTGATAGGATTTGGGGATTTTCCGGCACCTTGGGGTGAACTGCGACGATCACATTTTCGTAGCCGTGGTCTCTCAGCCTCGTGGTGCAGGATCCGGTCTGTAGCATCCAATGCAGGAGAAGCAGAGAGGTCGCTGCCTGCATGATCCTTGCAGATTCATACTGTTCTGCTTTGAAGGTATAATCCAGTCCTAGGATTGTGTAAATCAGGGTGTGCCAGACTACAAGACTGGTTTGGAATTGTTGCTTTTCTTTTTTTGGAGAGGTACCTTCCTTTTTTTTTTTCTTCCTTTTATCACGTGTATGACGGCTGAGCTGGAAATGTCAATTTATTGCTGACTTATGCAATGTATATAATTAGGAGAGATGATTCATTTCTAGAGCTGAGGGAGTAAGAGCTTGTAGAGCAGTGTTTCCCAAACAGGGTGCCTCCAGCTGTTGCAAAACTACAACTCCCAGCATGCCCGGACAGTGTTTGGGAAACACTAGTTTAGAGGCTAACTATAAAAACATAACCTAGAAGCCAAGCCCTGTTTTCAAATCTCAATCTTGCCCTGTGTATATAAATTGAGCACAGGTGTAAGATTTAGAAACAGGGCTTGGTTTCCAACTGAACAGAGTTTGGAGGGAGAGCTGGGAGTTGTAGTTTTGTAACAGCTGGAGGCACCCTGGCTGGGAAACAATAGCTTAGAAGCTACCTATAAAATGGTAAGCTGGAAACCAAACCCTGTTTCCAAATCTTCATCTTGTGCTGTGTATACAAATTGTGTGCAGGTGTCAATCAAGCAGGGGCAGGGATGGTAGGGGGAGCTGAGAGTTGTAGTTATGCAACAGCTGGAGGCACGCTGGTTGGGAAACACTGGTTTAGAGGCTACCTATAAAAAGTTAAGCTAGTAGCCAAGCCCTGTTTTCAAATCTCAATCTGGCTCTGTGTATATAAATTGAGCGCAAGTGTAAGATTTAGAAACAGGACTCGGCTTCCAGCTGAGCAGGGATTGGAGTTTTGTAACAATTGAGGCACCCTGGTTGGGAAACACTTGTTTGGAAGCTACCTATCTAATAGTAAGCTGGAAGCCGACCCTGTTTCTAAATCTTGCGTGCAGGTGTGATATTTAGAAAAAGGACTCAGGTTCTAGCTGACTGTCGATCAAGCAGGGGCAGGAATGGGAGTGGGAACTTAAAGTTGTAGTTTTGTAATAGCTGGAGGCACCCTGGTTGGGAAACACTGGTTTAGAAGCTACCTATAAAAAGTTAAGTAGGAAGCCGAGCCCTGTTTCAAAATCTCAGTCTTGCTCTGTGTATACAAATTGTGCGCAGGTGTGAGATTTGAAAAAAACGACTTTCAGCTGACTGTAAATCATACAGGGATGGAAGGGGGAGCTGGGAGTTGTAGTTTTGGAACAGATGGAGGCACCCTAGTTGTAAAACACTGTCGGAGACGAACGATCTGCATCAGTCTTAGGTAAATCTCATAGACTGGAGAAAAGACGTCATACTAAACTAATACACCAGCCTCAGAGGTGCATAGTGGGAATGTGCTGACTATACTTTTAAGAAATTAGAAAAAGTGGATTATTCGCCTCGCTTTATTACAGGCCCCCTCATGTCAGGAGTCATATGTAATTACACAGTTCATTCTTAGAACAATACCTGGCTTTCTTCTAAACATGCCGCTTCCTCGTCTGAACCAGGAAAGTGTCTTACATGTTGTCTTCTCAGGCTTGACTGAAAAGGCCTGAGTGTAGGGATGTATTGGGCAGGTGATGGGCAGTGCCTAGTTTCCCCCAGACATGATGCTGCCCCCACCATGATCACTGTAGGGATGGTATTGGGAAGGTGATGGGCAGTGCCTGGTTTCCCCCAGACATGATGCTGCCCCCACCATGATCACTGTAGAGATAGTATTGGGCAGGTGATGGACAGTGCCTGGTTTCCCCCAGACATTATGCTGCCCTCACCATGATCACTGTAGGGATGGTATTGGGCAGGTGATGGGTAGTGCCTGGTTTCCTCCAGACATTATGCTGCCCCCACCATGATCACTGTAGGGATGGTATTGGGCAGGTGATGGGCAGTGTTTGGTTTCCCCCAGACATAATGCTGCCCCCACCATGATCACTGTAGGGATGGTATTGGGCAGGTGATGGGCAGTGCCTGGTTTCCTCCTGATATGATGCTGCCCCCACCATGATCACTGTAGGGATGGTATAGGTCAGGTGATGGGCAGTACCTGGTTTCCTCCAGACATGATGCTGCCCCCACCATGATCACTGTATGGATGGTATTGGGCAGGTGATGGACAGTGCCTGGTTTCCTCCAGACATGATGCTGCCCCCACCATACTTCACTGTAGGGATGGTTTGGGCAGTGCCTGGTTTCCTCCTGACATAATGCTGCCCCCACCATGATCACTTTAGGGATGGTATTGGGCAGGTGATGGGCAGTGCCTGGTTTCCTCCAGACATGATGCTGCCCCCACCATGATCACTGTAGGGATGGTATTGGGCAGGTGATGGGCAGTGCCTGGTTTCCTCCAGACATTATGCTGCCCCCACCATGATCACTGTAGGGATGGCATTGCGCAGGTGATGGGCAGTGTTTGGTTTCCCCCAGACATAATGCTGCCCCCACCATGATCACTGTAGGGATGGTATTGGGCAGGTGATGGGCAGTGCCTGGTTTCCTCCAGATATGATGCTGCCCCCACCATGATCACTGTAGGGATGGTATTGGGCAGGTGATGGGCAGGTGATGGGCAGGTGATGGGCAGTGCCTGGTTTCCCCCAGACATAATGCTGCCCCCACCATGATCACTGTAGGGATGGTATTGGGCAGGTGATGGGCAGTGCCTGGTTTCCTCCAGACATGATGCTGCCCCCACCATGATCACTGTAGGGATGGTATTGGGCAGGTGATGGGCAGTGCCTGGTTTCCCCCAGACATGATGCTGCCCCCACCATGATCACTGTAGGGATGGTATTGGGCAGGTGATGGGCAGTGCCTGGTTTCCCCCAGACATGATGCTGCCCCCACCATGATCACTGTAGGGATGGTATTGGGCAGGTGATGGGCAGTGACTGGATTCCCCCAGACATGATGCTGCCCCCACCATGATCACTGTAGGGATGGTATTGGGCAGGTAATGGGCAGTGCCTGGTTTCCTCCAGACATGATGCTTAGAATTGAGGCCAAAAACCTCCTTCTTAGTTTCATCAGACCAGAGAATCTTTTGTTTTTCACAGTCTATTCTTTTAGATACTTGTTTGCAAACTCAAGGCGGCTTTCGTGTTTATTTGACAGAGGCTTCTTTCTGGCCCCTCAACCACAAAGCTCAGACTGTGGGGGCTTCGGTGATGGTTCTGGACATTCTGAAAGTTTCTCCCATCTGAACACAGGATCTTTGGACCTTAGCCAGAGTGACCATTACTGCGGGCCCTTCTCCACCGATTTAGTTTGGTGGTGCGGCAGCTTTAAGGAGAGTCCTGGTCATTCTAGAACTTATTGTCATCTCAAGTCTTTTCTGCAGGGGTCAAGTCCCGGGAAAAAATGTGTGACAACTCACCCAAGATTTCACCTCAAGGACTGGTCCTGCTAATGGGAACAGTGTTCATTCTGTAAAAAAAAAAAAATAATAATAAAAGTGCAGGAACTTCATTCTCATGCATTCCTGCAGGACTTGAGCCCTGCTTTTCTGGCTTTTGCTGTGCGGCCCCAAACAACGCATCATATATCACAGGGGTTTTGGCTGCTTCTCGTCTTGCCCGACAAGCCAGCTCCCTGATGATGGGTGAAGCCCATCGGTTCGCCCCGCCGTGGTAGCATTTAATGCGTCCCCGTAATCTACAGACTGTGCCGAGGTCACGTGATAGCGGGGACGAACTCATCGCTAGCACTGCAGGACGTACAAAGATGTTGAACATGTTATCTGGCTGCTGGCTTGTCAGGCAAGAAGAGAAGCAGCCAAGCCCCATGTGATCAGACTTATGACGCGTTGTCTCGAGCCGCACGGTAAGACAGAAAAAGGTCCGAGACAATGCTAATCCCTACTGCTGAGAAACGCAAAACAGAGTTACATAATTTGGCATCAGGGCTCATTACTCAACAATTGTAAAACCCAGAATACCCCTTTAACCTAAAAAAACCAAAGCCAATAGATCATTTTCTGATGACGCATTTGATGTTTTAACTGACTTAAAGGGGTACTCCGGGGAACTAAACCAATAGCGCATCCTTTCCCTCTCACCAACCTATGTATTTGTCTAAATATAATTCATTAGTTATATATACAGCAGTTTCCCTCTTTCAGCTGTCACTTACAGGCAGGAAATAAGAGAAACATGCAATTCTCAAATCCCCCTTGTCTTGGTTTAAACCCCTCATGGAGACTAGCCCCCACCCTTCAGGACAGCACCACTTGATTTCTGTTTGGTCTAGAGCTCTGGCTGTACAACCACACCTCCCCTCCTTGTGTGAGAGCTTGTGAGCTGTGAGAGAAAATAAGTGAAGATTCACAGTCACTAGAGATGAGCGAAGTTACAGTAATTCGATTCATCACAAACTTCTCGGCTCGGCGGTTGCTGACTCTATCCTGCATAAATTAGTTCAGCTTTCAGGTGCTCTGGAAAAGGTGGATACAGTCCTATGAGAGATTCTCCAGCCCACCGGAGCACCTGAAAGCTGAACTAATTTATGCAGGATAAAGTCAGCAACCACCGTGCTGCAAGGTTCCTGATGAATCGAATTGCTGTAACTTTGCTCATCTCTAATAGTCACAACTGAGCACATAGCTACTGTTTTCTGCTGAAAAATCTTATAACTGACTTCAGCTATTCAGAGCACAGCATGATTTATTGCTGGTGGAAGGATAGTCTGAAAGAAAAGACATGTACAGTGTGTGAGCTGCAGTGTAAGCCTGCACACAGATAGTGAAAGCAGTTGGCTGGCAGCCATTACACAGAGCTGCACTGATTTCTGGAAGTTGTAGTCTGTGCTGCAAACAAGGAAAAAGTATTTAGGAGACATCAGGGGCCAAAGGAGCTGCCAAAACCACATGCATAACTACAGGGGACACAGAACAGGTAATTTGGTGGCTTTGGGGCATTTTTATTTTTATTAACTTCCCTGGAGTACCCCTTTAAACAACAACATGTGGTCCATGTGGGAACCAACGACAGAATACATGGTAGGTGGAGGTCCTTGAAGAATAATTACAAGGAACTAGGTGCCAAGCTGAAGGGAAGGACCTCTAAGGTTGTGTTCTCTGGAATACTTCCTGTGCCATGCGCATCGCAGGAAAGACAGCGGGAGCTTAGGGAGTTAAATGCATGGCTTAAGTCGTGGTGTGAGGGGGAAGGGTTTGGGTTTTTAGAGCACTGGGCTGACTTTTCATTGGGGTACAAACTCTATTCTACGGATAATTTGCACCTGAATGGAAGGGGGTCTGCTGTGCTGGGGGAGAGAATCCTGGAAGGGGTGGCTGAGTATTTAAACTAGGTGAGTGGGGGGAGAATAATAAAGCAAAGAAAACAGACAGTGCGATGGATAGGTTAGAGAGGGGTCAGGACATAATGGTGGGTGGAGAGGAGTCCTGTGGGGGGAGGTTAAGAGCAGTGGATAAGGAGATTCATGCGTTACAAACCAGCCGTAAAAATAAATGTAGCCCGAAAATTGTAATTCCAATAATTCAAAAAATTCCATTAGCCCCAATAACTCAATAACTACAATAAGCCCCATTAACTCAAAAAATACTGTTAGCCCCAATAACTTAAATAACAACGTTAGACGCAATAACGCAAAAAATCCCATTAGCCCCAATAACTTAAATAATAACGTTAGACCCAATAACTCAAAAAATCCCATTAGCCCCAATAACTTAAATAGTACAATTAGCCCTTATAACTCAAATAATAACATTAACCCCAATAACTCTGAAAATCCCATTAGTGAGACTATGGCCCTCATTTACTATTCTAAACCCGACCTCTTTTGTCGGGTTTTTTTGTCGCATCTTTGTCTGCGCCATGTCGCAGACATCCTGCGCCAGTCTGTGACACGATGCGACATTTTTTCCCGACGGACCCGATGTGGATTCTCCCAAACCCGAAAAAGGGGCGTAACCCGACATTCCTGAGCTTTCCCACGTATTTATTAAGGTTTCCAACCCGAATTTGTTGAATTGTTGTGAATTTTTTCCCGACAGCTCAGAGGAGTTGGAAACCAAAACCAACAAAACCCACGTGCGACAAACAGGATGCGACATAATAATAAATACCAGGGGAAAAAAGCAACATAGACTTACAACCCGATTTTCTTAGTAAATGAGGGCCTATATGTGTAAAACTTAATGGAAATGTAAAGTGTATGTTCACAAATGCCAGAAGCCTAGCAAATAAAATGGGGGAGCTTGAGGCCTTGATACTGGAGGAACATATTGATATAGTTGGGGTCACTGAGACATGGCTGGTGATATAGTTGGGGTCACTGAGACATGGCTGGTGATATAGTTGGGGTCACTGAGACATGGCTGGACTCCTCGCATGACTGGGCTGTCAATCTGCAGGGATTTACATTGTTTCGCAAAGATAGAATGAACAGAAAAGGTGGTGGAGTCTGTCTGTATGTAAGAAGTGGTATGAAAGTCAGTGTGAACGATGCCATAGTGTGTGATGATTCTGAGGATGTGGAATCACTGTGGGTAGAATTACAAGGAGGGAAATACTGAAAAAATAATATTTGGTGTAATCTACAGACCCCCTAATATCACTGAAGAGATAGAAGGTCGGCTGTATAAACAAATAGAGAGGGCCGCAGGGCAGGTACAGTGGTAATAATGGGAGATTTTACTATCCAGATATAGATTGGGGCCGGGGGCTGGCTAAAACTACAAAGGGGAGAAAATTCCTAAATTTATTGCAGGATAATTTTATGGGCCAGTTTGTGGAGGACCCAACAAGAAGTGATGCCTTGTTGGATCTGATCATTTCCAACAACGCAGAGCTGGTTGGTAATGTAACTGTGCGGGAAAACCTTGGGAATAGCGACCACAATATAGTTACTTTTGACTTAAAATGTAGAAAACAAAGACAGACGGGGAAGGCAAAAACATATAACTTTAAAAAGGCAAATTTCCCTGGACTGAGAGCTGCACTACAGGACATAGACTGGGGGGAGGGGTTCTCGAATACTGATACAGAAGGTAAATGGGACATCTTTAAATCAACTCTAAATAACTATACAGCTAAATATATACCAAAGGGGAACAAATATAAACGATTAAAACTAAATCCTACATGGCTGACAAATGAGGTTAAAAGAGCAATAAACAACAAAAGAATAGCCTTCAAAAAATACAAATCTGATGGGTCAGCGATAACATTTAAACAGTACAAAGAGCTTAATAAAATCTGTAAAAATGTAATAAAAACAGCAAAAATTCAAAATGAGAGACAGGTGGCCAAAGAAAGCAAAACTAATCCTAAATATTTTTTTAGATTTATGAATACAAAAAAACCAAGGACAGAGCATGTAGGACCCCTTAATAATGATAATGGGGAGGTTGTCACAGGCGATCAAGAGAAGACGGAGCTACTGAATGGGTTCTTTAGTTCTGTATACACTATGGAAAAAGGAGCTGACATTGGACTGGCTTAATGTAGAGATGGTACAAGGTAAGTTAAGTGATATAAATGTAAGCAAATCTCCAGGGCCGGATGGACTACACCCAAGAGTTCTTAGAGAGGTAAGTTCAGTAATATCTGTACCCCTGTTCATGATATTTAGAGATTCTCTGGTGTCTGGTATTGTGCCAAGGGACTGGCGCAAGGCGAATGTGGTACCAATCTTCAAGAAGGGCTCTAGGTCTTCGCCAGGCAATTATAGACCGGTAAGTCTAACGTGCATTGTGGGTAAATTGTTTGAAGGACTTATAAGGGATTACATACAGGAATACATAGGGGATAATAGTATTATAAGTGATAACCAGCATGGGTTTACTAAGGATAGAAGTTGTCACCAATCTAATTTGCTTTTATGAAGAGGTGAGTAGAAGCCTTGACAGAGGAATGGCTGTGGATATAGGGGGAGATGTATCAATGTTGTTATTGGTAGACGTTTTTTGTACATTTTGGTTGGTCTAAATTTGGAGCAATTTCTCCAAATTTATCAAACTTGTGCAAGGCCCATGATAAATTTCGTGCAATGGTCTAAATCTCCACAAAGTTCTATTTGTAGACCTGTTCTACACCTCACAGGAAAAGTGGTGTATCCTGGACGCTGGACTTTTGTTCTATTGTTTTTCAGGATTCCACTGAGGTTTTTTTTGTCCACCAGCAAAAACGCCTGAAAAACGGTCCCAGCTTTTCCTGCATTTTGGTAATTTTTCTTGGGGGAGATTTATCAAAAACTGTACAGAGAAAGAGTAGTGCAGTTGCCCATGGCAACCAATCAGATTGCTTCTTTTCAAAAATGAAAGGAGCAATCTGATAGGTTGCTATGGGCAACTGCACCGCTCTTCCTCTACATAGGTTTTGATTAATCTCCCCCCTTGTGTTTTTTCTTGCATTTTTGCTGGTGTGCGGAAACAAACATTTTTGTACCCTGTGTGCATTTATTTCACTGCAGGTACTACTCCATGGGTCGGATGCAGAGCGCCCGCCCCACGGAGTGTAAGGAGGTAAGGAGTGATGTATAGCATATACATATACAGGGTGCAGAGCATCACTACTTACCTCCGCCCGCTGTATAGTATACAGGGGGCATAGTGTATCCATGTATACTATACAGGAGCCCAGCAAGGAAAGAGTTAACCCACACTGCAGCTCTGAGTTAAATCTTTGTGTGCTCTCCTGTATATACAGCCATCTATAGATGACTGTATATACAGGATACAGTAGGCAGACAAGAACAGTTGGAGGCTCCCTGTTACACACTGCAGTATGGGAGCACTCCCCAGGTGAGATCGCAAATGATGTCCTAAACTTTTTTTTTTTCTCATTTCAGATACGTGAATGGGGAGGATTACGTCAGATTCAGTGTATTGCGATGATGACCAGCTTTTTTTTTATGTCAATAAAAGGGCTGTGTGGGAGTGTTTTTTTTTTTTTTTTTAAATACGTTTTTTTTTTCAATGCCGGGCTTAGCATTAGCCACAAAAACAGCTAGCGCTAACCCCCAATTATTACCCCGTTACCCACCGCCACAGGGTTGCCGGGAAGAGCCAGTACCAACAGGCCTGGAGTGTCAAAAATAGCGTTCCTGGCTGGGGTTATTTAGGTTGGGGAGAGCCAGTAACAATGGTCCTCGCCCACCCTGGTAACGTCAGGCTGTTGCTGATTAGTTTGTTTCTGACTGACGCTGAAAATATGGGGAACCACACACTTTTTTTTATTACAAAAAAAAAACAACACATAGGCTTCCCCATATTTTCAGTGTCAATCAGACACCAAGCAAACAGCAACAGCCTGACATTACCAGGATGGGCGAGGACCATTGTTACTGGCCCTCCCCAGCCTAAATAACCCCAGCCTGTTACTGCCTAGGCCAAGGAGCGCTATAATACCGGGGTAATAATTGGGGGTTAGCGCTAGCTGTTTTTCGGGGCTAACGCTAAGCCCAGCTTAGTAATAAATTCCGTCTACAAGACAGCTTCCACTACTAACCCTGAAATTTCAATTATAAAAAACACAACACATGAAATAAAAAATGTATTTAAAAAAACACTCCCCCACAGCCCTCGTTAACCCTTTTATTGACATAAAAAAATGCTAGTCATCATCACACTACACCGAATCTCAGGTAGTCCTCTGCATTCACTTATCTGAAATGACAAGAAAATAAAAACACGAAAAATGGGTCAGAACATTTTTGGCGCTCTCCCCTGGGGAGAGCGCACATAATGCAGTGTGTTCCTAAAGAGGGAGCCTCCAATTGTTGCTAAACTACAACTCCCATCATGGGGGCTGTAGGTAAACAACAGCTGGGGTCTCCCTGTTTGGAAACACACTGCCAAAAAGGCTCTGTTCCCATTATGCAAAACGCATAATGAGAACAGAGCCATACTTACCACAGTGGCTTCAGGCCTGGACTGTGAAGCTCCGCCCCCTAATGATGTCATCACTAGGAGGCAGGGGCGGAGAAGTTGCAAGGGGTCTCAAGAGTGAGACCCCTGAGATCCGTCAGTCTGCCCTTGGACTACTACTCCCATCATGGGAAATTTTGTGTCCCATGATGGGAGTAGTTGTAGTACTGCAGTGCTGAGGGATGGCTCTTACACATCCCCCAGCTGTGAAACTGTATTGTGACTGTTAGGACTACTACTCCCATCATGGACAGACTCTGTCCATGATGGGAGTTGTAGTCCTCGGGCTGAAGGACAGATCGCAGCAGGTCATTCTCCAGAGACCCGCTGCGATCTGCATTTATTAACTGCACTCCCCACCGCCTCCTGTATACAGATGTCACGATTCATAAACCCCGCCGCTGGGAGACCGGAGCTCTGATTGGTGGAAAGCTATTCACCACTATACACCAATCAGAGCTCCTGTCTTCTGGCGGGGATTATGAATTGTGACAGGTCTATACAGGGGAGCGAGTGGAGCCGCTTCTACAGTACTGTATATAATTGTTATGTGTACTGTACCCCCCCCCCCAGACTAATACTGACCCCTTCTATAGTGAGTGCTGGGACCGCTGTGTGATTGACAGGTCCCCAGCGCAAGTGTCCGGCCCCACTGACCTTTACATGTTATAAATCTTTATGATACACACTGCCCGTCCTCCTCTTCATTCTTCTGATGCCGGAGACGAGCGGCTTCTGTATCATAGTCTATAGTCAGAGCGCCCCCCTCCCTGCCTTCACACTGCACAGGGCTGGGGCCAGACAACGGCAGGGGGCGCTCTGTCTATAGTGAAAGCAGAAGCTGCGCGTCTCCGGTATCAGAAGAATGAAGAGGAGGACGGGCAGTGTGTATCATAAAGATTTACAACATGTAAAGGTCAGTGGGGCCGCACACTTGCGCTGGGGACCTGTCAATCACACAGCGGTCCGAGCGCTCACTATAGAAGGGGTCAGTATTAGTCTGGGGGGGGGGGGGGGGTACAGTACACATAACAATTATATACTGTAGAAGGGGTCAGTATTAGTCTGGGGGGGGGGGTACAGTACACATAACAATTATATACAGTACTGTAGAAGCGGCTCCACTCGCTCCCCTGTATAGACCTGTCACAATTCATAATCCCCGCCAGAAGACAGGAGCTCTGATTGGTGTATAGTGGTGAATAGCTTTCCACCAATCAGAGCTCCGGTCTCCCGGAGGCGGGGATCATGAATCGTGACATCTGCATACGGGAGCCGGCGGCAGCGCAGTGGAGCCGCATGTACAGCCGGCTTTTTAAGTTAATAAATGCAGATCGCAGCGGGTCTCTGGAGAATGACCTGCTGCGATCTGTCCTCCAACCCCAGGACTACAACTCCCATCTTGGACAGAGTCTGTCCATGATTGGAGTAGTAGTCCTAACAGTCACAATAGAGTCCCGCAGACGGGGGATGTGCGTCTCTCAGCGCTGTGGTACTACAACTACTCCCATTATGGGACAGATTCTGTCCCATGATGGGAGTAGTTGTAGTACTGCAGTGCTGAGAGACAGCTCCTGCATCCCCCACCTGCATCTTCCACCGTCTGCCATTTGCTACGAGTCCTTGCTAGCACTCTTAGGTTTAGACTACTTTTCTTGCAAAAAAAAAGCGCAATTGCGCAAAAAAAAACATCTACTTTTTTTTGCGCAATTGATAAATACCAGTCCACTGGATTAGGTGGTGTACGGTAGACCAAACTGGTGACAACTTTAGAAAACTGTCCACCAAAAAAAACGCAGCTCTATGCAAAAAAAGCGCAATTGCGCAAAATTTGTAGACGTGAAAAATGGTCTAAATGCAATGATACATGTCCCCCATAGTGTTTCTGGATTTTGCCAAAGCGTTTGATACTGTCCCTCACAGACGTCTGACAGGTAAGTTAAGGTCTTTGGGTTTGGAAATTTTAGTTTGTAACTGGATTGAACACTGGCTCATGGATCGTACCCAGAGAGTGGTGGTCAATGATTCGTACTCTAATTGGTCCCCGGTTATTAGTGGTGTACCCCAAGGTTCAGTACTGGGCCCGCTGTTGTTTAATTTATTTATCAATGATATAGAGAATGGTATTAACAGCTCTGTTTCTATCTTTGCAGATGACACCAAGCTTTGTAGCGCAGTGCAGTCTATAGAGGATGTGTATATAGAGGGGGGCTGTGTATATATAGAGGGGGGGGGCTGTGTATATATAGAGGATGGTATTAACAGCTCTGTTTCTATCTTTGCAGATGACACCAAGCTTTGTAGCACGGTACAGTCTATAGAGGATGTGCATAAGTTACAAGATGACTTGGATAGACTAAGTGTCTGGGCATCCACTTGGCAAATGAGGTTCAATGTGGATAAATGTAAAGTTATGCATCTGGGTACTAATAACCTGCAGCGTCGTATGTCTTAGGGGGGATTAAACTGGCAGAGTCACTGGTAGAGAAGGATCTGGGTGACTTGTAGATCACAGACTACAGAATAGCACAATGTCAGGCTGCTGCTTCCAAAGCCGGCAGGATATTGTCATGTATCAAAAGAGGCATGGACTCAAGGGACAGGGACATAATACTCCCCCTTTATAAAGCATTGGTACGGCCTCACCTGGAATATGCTGTTCAGTTTTGGTCGCCTGTTCATAAAAGGGACACTGTGGAGCTGGAAAGGGTGCAGAGACGCGCGACTAAACTAATATGGGGCATGGAACATCTTAGCTATGAGGAGCGATTAAAGGAGTTACAATTGTTTAGTCTTGAGAAGAGACGTTTAAGGGGGGATATGATAAACGTATATAAGTATATAAATGGCCCATACAAAAAATATGGAGAAAAACTGTTCCAGGTTAAACCCCCCCAAAGGACGAGGGGGCACTCCCTCCGTCTGGAGAAGAAAAGGTTTAGTCTAAAGGGGCGACACGCCTTCTTTACCGTGAGGACTGTGAATTTATGGAACGGTCTACCTCAGGAACTGGTCACAGCAGGAACAATTAACAGCTTTAAAACAGGGTTAGATACATTCCTGGAACAAAATAACATTAATGCTTATGCAGAATTATAAAACTACATCCCTTTCCCTTATCCCCTTACACCCTTCCCTTCAATTCCCTGGTTGGACTTGATGGACGTCTTTTTTTGGACATCTTGATGTCTTTTTTCAACCATACGAACTATGTAACTATGTAAGATAAAAGAAAGTTATGGAAAAAAAAAAGCAATTAATTATTATTAACACTTCAGAAAAAGGTGAAAAATCTCTGTAGTTTTCACTTTTTCAGTATCAGCTCTTCAGATTCTGCCGTTTCACCATGTACGTTGGTTCAGGGGTCTGAGATGGTTATGTTTTCTGGGTAAGAATTGTGGATTATCCAGGAAGCCTCAGGGTCTATTCACACGGCAGAAATTCCATCTCAGGCTGGGTCCACACTACGTTTTGTCCCATACGGGAGCGCATACGGCAGGAGGGAGCTAAAACCTCGCGCTCCCGTATGTGACCGTATGCGCTCCCGTATGCCATTCACTTCAATAAGCCGACCGGAGTGAAACGTTCGGTCCGGTCGGCTCATTTTTGTGCCGTATGCGCTTTTACAACCGGACCTAAAACCGTGGTTGACCACGGTTTTAGGTCCGGTTGTAAAAGCGCATACGGCGCAAAAATGAGCCGACCGGACCGAACGTTTCACTCCGGTCGGCTCATTGAAGTGAATGGCATACGGGAGCGCATACGGTCACATACGGGAGCGCGAGGTTTTAGCTCCCTCCTGCCGTATGCGCTCCCGTATGGAACAAAACGTAGTGTGGACCCAGCCTGAAATTAAAGCCCATAGACTTCTGAAGTGTGGATGGGAGTTTGGAATCCCATAGAAGTGTGAATGGGAATACGGAATCCCATAAAAGTCTATGGGCTTTAATTTGAGGTGGAATTCCGCAATCGGAAATTCTGCTGCGTGAATAGACCCTCAGGCTTTTTGTAAGGTGGTAACAAGTAACATACAGTTCAAAGATCGAGGATCGTAAACATCTTTCACGGATTACGTGGCACGGTTTCGGATTCTTGCAGATGAGCATGAGCCACACCTGGTGAACCGCATCTCTACACATATACGAGGCCATATAACTGAATCCTGAGTCCGGCTTCTCGAAGGTTTTTCGTGCTGCACTCTCCGCCATGACGTTGCATTGGTAGCGGTTATCCAGAGCATTGTGACAGCCGTGCCAAGAGCTAGCAGCACATAGTGATGACACATACGACAATATAAATGCACTTGACATGTAGGCTAGACTTGATAAACCTTCTCAGGCAATGTTCTCATTGCCGTTGTTCTGCGTCCCGTTCTGGGTTTCTTATGGGCTTAATCTACCCATATGTTCATATATTATATATCAAAGACACTAGGTAGTATTCCTTCCCCCCCCCCCCCCTCTATCTCCAGTCTCTGCAGACCCAGTCCTCCTCTCTCTGGTCCCCTAGTTTTCTCTATTTTTTTTCTGAAACTAGCACTTGTTGCAGGACCTGTCAGACCGGCCAATCACTGGTGGCAACGGTGTCCCGTGTCTGCCTTTAACCTGCTGAGCCAGCAAGTTCTGCAACAAGCAGAAGCTTTAGGAGAGCGGAGGAGCGGGTGGGGGAGAACAGGAACTGCAGGGGCCTGGGGTTGATTAAGTATAGGGCTTTTCCTATTTTCTCTCTTCCTCAGGACATTATATATATATATATATATATATATATATATATATATATATTATACACACACACACACGTCTTTACATAGTTTAATGTGCTGACTAGTGTTGGGCGCGAATATTCACATTTCAAATTTTTATAGCGAATTCGCGAATATTGCAAATATATTCACTATATATACAAAATTACGAATATTCACTTTTTTCCGCATATTCGCATATTTCTTCTTTTCATTTGAGCCAATTAGAATGATGCAAATACACTTGTCAGAGGTTATCAACTACATCCCTAGCAACCAATAGTAAAGTTGCCCACCCCCTCAAAGTTTTCTTCCTCGAATACGCGAATATGCAAATATTCACATATGAGAATATAACGAATACACAAAATTCGCGAATATAGACGAATATTCCTCTATATATTCGCAAAATATCGTGAAATCGAATATGGGCAATGCCGCTCATCACTAGTGCTGACAACAAAATCACACAAAAATGATCAATGGAAATCAAATGTATCAACCCATGGAGGTCTGGATATGGAGTCACACTCAAAATCACAGTGGAAAACCCCACTACAGGCAGATCCAACTTTATGTAATGTCCTCACAACAAGTCCCAATGAGGCTCAGTAGTGTGTATGGCCTCCACGTGCCCGTATGACCTCCCTACAACGCCTGGGCATGCTCCTGATGGTCTCCTGACGGATGTCCTCCCAGACCTGGACTAAAGCATCCGCCAACTCCTGGACAGTCTGTGGTGGATGGAGCGAGACGTCCCAGATGTGCTCAATCTGATTCAGGGGAACGGGCGGCCAGTCCATAGCATCAATGCCTTCCTCTTATAGGAACTGCTGACACACTCCAGCCACATGAGGTCTAGCATTGTCTTGCATTAGGAGGAACCCAGGGCCAACCACACCAGCATATGGTCTCACAAGGGGTCTGAGGATCTCATCTCGGTCCCTAATGGCAGTCAGGCTATCTCTGGCAAGCACATGGAGGGCTGTGCGCCCGCCCCCCCCCCAAGAAATGTCACCCCACACCATTACTGACCCACCACCAAACCAGTCATGCTGGAGGATGTTGCAGGCAGCAGAATGTTCTCCACAGCGTCTCCAGACTCTGTCACGTCTGTCACATGTGCTCAGTGTGAACCTGCTTTCATCTGTGAAGAGCACAGGGCGCCATTGGCAAATTTGCCAATCTTGGTGTTCACTGGAATATTCCAAACGTCCTGCACGGTGTTGGGCTGTAAGCACATTCCCCACCTGTGTACGTCGGGCCCTCATACCACCCTCAATGGAGTCGGTTTCTGACTGTTTGAGTGGACACATGCACATTTGTGGCCCGCTGGAGGTCATTTTGCAGGGCTCTGGCAGTGCTCCTCCTTGCACAAAGGCGGAGGTAGCGTTCCTGCTGCTGGGTAGTTGTCCTCCTACACGTCTCCTGATGTACTGGCCTGTCTCCTGTTAGCGCCTCCATGCTCTGGACACTACACTGACAGACACAGCAAACCTTCTTGTCATAGCTCTCATTGATGTGCCATCCTGGATGAACTGCACTACCTGAGCCACTTGTGTGGGTTATAGACTCCATCTCATGCTACCACTAGAGTGAAAGCACCGCCAGCATTCAAAAGTGACCAAAACATCAGCCAGGAAGCATAAGAACTGAGAAGTGGTCTGTGATCAACACCTGCAGAACCATTCCTTTATTGGGGGTGTCTTGCTAATTGCCTATAGTTTCCACCTGTTGTCTGTTCCATGTGAAATTGATTGTCAATCAGTGTTCTTCCTGAGTGGACAGTGGGATTTCACACAAGTGTCAGTGACTTGGAGTTACATTGTGTTGTATAAGTCTTCCCTTTATTTTTTTCAGATAGATATATAGATATAGAGAGATATAGAGAGATGAGAGATATAGAGAGATATAGAGAGATGAGAGATATAGAGAGATATAGAGAGATGAGAGATATAGAGAGATGAGAGATATAGAGAGATATAGAGAGATGAGAGATATAGAGAGATATAGAGAGATGAGAGATATAGAGAGATATAGAGAGATGAGATATATAGAGAGATATAGAGAGATGAGATATATAGAGAGATATAGAGAGATGAGATATATAGAGAGATTATAGAGAGATGAGATATATAGAGAGATATAGAGATGAGATATATAGAGAGATATAGAGAGATGAGAGATATAGAGAGATGAGATATATAGAGATATAGAGAGAGATATATAGAGAGAGATATATAGAGAGAGATATATAGAGAGATATATAGAGAGATATATAGAGAGATATAGAGAGAGATATAGAGAGAGATATAGAGAGAGATATAGAGAGAGATATAGAGAGAGATATAGAGAGATGAGATATAGAGAGATGAGATATAGAGAGATGAGATATAGAGAGATGAGATATAGAGAGATGAGATATAGAGAGATGAGATATAGAGAGATGAGATATAGAGAGATGAGATATAGAGAGATGAGATATAGAGAGATGAGATATAGAGAGATGAGATATAGAGAGATGAGATATAGAGAGATGAGATATAGAGAGATGAGATATATAGAGAGATGAGATATATAGAGAGATGAGATATATAGAGAGATATGATATATAGAGAGATATATAGAGAGATATATAGAGAGATATAGAGAGATGAGATATATAGAGAGATGAGAGAGATGAGAGAGATGAGAGAGAGAGAGAGAGAGAGAGAGATAGAGAGATAGAGAGAGAGAGAGAGAGAGAGAGAGAGAGAGAGAGAGAGAGAGAGAGAGAGAGAGAGAGATAGAGAGAGAGAGAGAGAGATAGAGAGAGATAGAGAGAGATAGAGAGAGATAGAGAGATATAGAGAGATATAGAGAGATATAGAGAGATATAGAGAGATATAGAGAGATATATAGAGATATAGAGAGATATAGAGAGATATAGAGAGATATAGAGAGATATAGAGAGATATATAGAGATATATAGAGATATATAGATATATATAGATATATATAGATATATATATATATATATTTTAACAAAAAAAATCTCTATTCACTGCTACAACTTCACCTATCACAAGAATAAAGGCGAAGATGCTCCTCCCAATATGCATAGCCACCACTCCGTAGTCTATGGGACTTCAGACCATAGAGTTCAAAAATCCCATAGCAGTGTTTCCAAAAGGGTACCTCCAGCTGTTGCAGTTGGGAAGCACTACCATAGAGAATGAATGAAGCTGTGGTTAAGCACGTGTATTGCTGCTTCATTCCCTAGGGAGGCAACTGACCTGCGTTCTTGTAAATGGTGCGGGTCCCACCATTAGTTAGGTATTGCCTATTGTGTAGGTATGGGATAACTTTTAACCTCAGGGTAACCCCTTTAAATGTAAACTTTTATAATTCCATTTTATCATTTCCTGCACCAGTGTAGAGTAGCAAAATTGCACAAAATTTTTGTGCAAAAAAATAAAAATTATAAATAAATATTGTCCAAACTCCAAATTTGCACAAAAAAGACTGAGCTTACAACTCTTCGCTGGCGCCGGAAATGTTAATGTCTGCGCCTTACCGAGAGTTTGGCTCAGACTGATCAGCATGGCGGATCAGAGGCAAGAATTTAAGGCCGCTTTCACACTCTAAAGTTCTTCTGTTTGAAAGAACCGTTATAATGTTCAGTAATGAAAACCTTTAAAAAATCCCATAGACATTATCCGTATAAACCCATCATAGCCCGTTATTAATAACGGATGTTATTGGTGACTGGAGAATAAATGGTACATGTACAAAATGATGTCCGTTATTAATAACGGGTTAAAACGAATAATGTAAAAATCCTATAGACTTTAATGGGATTTTGTAACAGCCGTTTTTAAGGGTTTTCATAACGGAACATTATAACAGCTCTTTAAAAACAGAAGAACTTTATAGTGTAAAAGCCGCCTAATGTGGACATGGCCTTAGTGTTTAAAAAAAAAAAATAAAATAAAATCTAAATGTTACTAGTCATTCCCTTCCTGTTGTACTGTTTGCAGATGTTTGTGTACAGTAAGCATGTCAAACTCAAAGGCTAACATGGGCCAAAACAAAACAAGGTTTACGTTTGTGGGCCGCATAAAAAATATATATATATATGCCCCCCTGCACAAGACCTCATATCCCTTTTGTACAACACTCCATGCCTCCTTTGCACAAGACCCTGCCCCCCTGCACAAGACTGTGCAGTACAGTTCCCCCACATTAGGAGCAGTATAGTTCCCCCACATTAGGTGCAGTACAGTTCCCCCCACATTAGGTGCAGTACAGTTCCCCCCACATTAGGTTGGCAGTACAGTTCCCTCCACATTAGGTTGGCAGTACAGTTCCTCCACAGACATACAGCCTTCAGCCATATACACAGTGTATGGCTGGAGGCTGTATGCCTGTTCACTGCCCCACTTCAGTGTTCTGACCACCGCTCCTCCGGTCAGGGGTCACGATATACTGCTATGGCCTATGGGCCATAGCAGTAGTTCCTAGGACCGGTGGTCAGAACACTGAAGATGACGTGCTGCTGAGTGGTGACTTACCATACCCGTGCGTCCTACTCACTGCTCCGCTCTTCTCCTATGGGCGCACGCACGGGACATCAGTAACGTCCCTGCATGCGCTAGGAACCCAGCGGCCCCTGTGTTTTGAAAGTTAACGCGGGGCCGCAGAGAGGTAACCGGGGCATCCTTGTGTCCTGAAAACATATTTCGGAACACAGGGATGCCCCGAATGTGACGGGGGGGCCCCCTGCGGGTTTGGGGCCCAGAGCAGGTGCTCCAGGAGCACCAATAATGATCCGGCCCTGACCAGAGCAATGAGCATCTTTGCCGGTCCATGGTGTATAGTATAGTATAGAGTATATAAATTACTTGAATGGTAATGAGCTGCAATACCAAACACAGTCTATGGCCAGAAATGGCGCTGCTCCTAAAACAGGAAAAAAAAAGTGAATTCTCCTTTCCAATTCTGGACAACCCCTTTAGGCCATGTTAGTATGGACAACCGCACATTTCGATGTCCCGGCTGGCGCAGTCTCATGGACATGAATACATTTCCGAGCTGAAGCCACAGAAAGAATAGACAGACGTGTCTATTCTGCGGACGTCGGGATCGGGAAATTCCCCCGTGTGCACAGTGCAGCAGAACCCAAGTGAGAGACAGGACTGAAAGAAGCTTTATATCCTGATGAGGAGAACAAACTCACTGCACGCATAGGGCTGCCACCGGAAAGCCCTGTGTGTATAGCGAGCGAGGAATACGTAGCGCATTTGCCACTACTGCCGCAAATTTTGCGCAGCGTATACGCCAGATGGGAACACACCCTAAAGGAGTACTCCGCTGCTCAGCATTTGGAACAAAATGTTTTGAACGCTTACATGCGGCGCCGGGTACTTGTGACGCCACGCCCCAGCAATGCAAGTCTATGGGAGGGGGCGTGGTGGCCGCCACGCCCCCTCCCGTAGACTTGCATTGAGGCGGCAGGATGTTAAGTCATTGGGGCATGGCCGTGAGGTCACGAGGCCCCGGCTCTAAGCATTCGGGACATTCCGAACGCTGAGCAGCAGAGTACCCATCTGGCGTATACGCAGCGTATTTCCCGCAGTGCAAAATTTGCGGCAGCAGCAGGAAATACGCTGCGCATTCCTCGCTCAGGGTGCATTCACACCACGTTTTTGCAATACAGTTCCCATATCACGTTTATGATGAAAAACTGATTCCTCAAAACGGGACTAAAACTGTAACAAAACGTGTTAACCCGTATACGATTAAAAACCAAATACGGTTTAAAATATGTCCAGTTGCATCAGTTTTTTAAGAAAAAAAATGTATACGTTTTTAACTTTTCACTCCATTATGAATAAAGTTTCACTTGTTTGATTGAAATTCCAAGAAAAATTCCAAGAAATCCCATGAAAAATTCCCCCCCAAAAAAACAAAACCTATGGAACCGTACGCACATACAGTTCTGTACGGTTCCCATTGACTCCCATGTTAAAAAAAAAACATATAGTTTAATACAGTTTTTCACCAGGACCAAAAACCGTGGTAGGCTACAATTTTGGGTACAGGAAAAAATTACACAACTGTACAGGATGCAAAACGGACACAACCGGTGCATCTTTTGGCATACGGTTTTCTATACGGTTCCGTACGGTTTTCACATAGAAAACATATACGGGAACTGTATTGCACACAGGGCTTTCCGGCAGCAGCCCTATGCGTGTAGTGAGCTTTGGAGGCGGAGCCATGTGCAGGCGTGACTTTGACGTGCAGCTCCGCCTCCAAAACTCACTACATGCATAGCCGGAAAGCCCTGTGTGTATAGGGAGTAAGGAATACACAGCGTATTTCCCGCTGCTGCCGCAAATTTTGCGTATTTTGCATATACGCGGGGTACCAACTAAAAGTGTCCAAAGAAGGACAACTGGTGACGACCAAACAAAGCATGCAGCCCAAGGTTCACTGATATGTGTGGGGGAGAAGATGGGTCTGCCTGGTCCGATCCCACAGAAGAGCTGCTGTAGAGCAAACTGCTGAAAAATGTCCTAGTGACTATGATAGAAAGGCGTCTGATCACACAGGACATCAGTTTGCTTTGTATAGGGACCCATACTGATTTCTGTCCACAATGGGAACAAGAGCATCAAAACTGGAGCATGGAAAAAGGTGATCACATCATGTGGACGGGCGGGTGAGTCACTTACCTGGGGAAGAAATGGCACCAGGATGCACTATGGGAAGAAAACAAGGTGGCGGAGACAGTGTGATGGGCAATGTCCTGAAGACCTTGTGTCCTGTTATCATGTGGAGGTTACTGGGACACTTACCACCTACCTTAACATTGTACAAACCAAGCCCCCTCCCTCACAGCAGTGGGACCCCACTACTAGCAATGGCCTCATACATTAGGATAAGAGGGTTAAAGGGGTACTCCCCTGGAAAACATTGTTTGAAATCACCTGGAGTCAGAACGTTAAAGTGTACCCGTCAGATCCAACAAAAAAAACATTTTTTTAAATATATCACTCAGTACCTAATCCTGACCATGTACATCTAGTTTTTATGTTTCTAGCACCTTTATTTTTTTATTACTTTTAATTTAGCTCACTAGTCTGAATTCCTCTCAAAGGGAGGGGGCGTGGCCTCATTGTGCAGGTCTCCGCCCCCTCCCTCAGTATGCTGTCTGCTCACATCTCCCCTAGCATTAGCAAAACTACAACTCCCAGCATGCCCTCACTGACAGTAGTGGGACACAAGCCGACAGTGGGAGGATTTTTCCTCCAGCTCTGAGCCCTGCGCTCACAGCTGTCAATCAAGGAAGTGTGTCCATGACATAGGTGATGACTCATGGACACAGCAAGACTAGTATGTGTCCAAGCAGGTAGGGGGGGGGCAGTTGTTTGACTGGATTTTTCACTATGAAATACTGAAAATGTTCTAATTAAAGCAATTGCCAAACCTATTGGTCATACATGCTTTACAACATATCAAAAGTTTTTGAATCTGACAGAGCCCATTTAAACAGATTTGCAAATTACTTCTATTTAAAAATCTTAATTCTTCCAGTACTTATCAGCTGCTCCACATTAAGTTCTTTTCTTTTTGAATTTCCTTTCTGTCTGACCACAGTGCTCTCTGCTGACACCTCTGTCTATGTCAGGAACTGTCCGGAACAGGATAGGTTCGCTATGGGGATTTGCTCCTACTCTGGACAGTTCCTAAAATGGACAGAGGTGTCAGCAGAGAGCACTGTGGTAAGACAAAGGAAATTCAAAAAGAAAAGAACTTCCTATATCCCTTGCTACAAGAACTTCCTGTGGAGCATACAGCAGCTGATAAGTACTGGAAGGGTTAAGATTTTTAAATAGAAGTAACTTACAAATCTGTTTAACTTTCTGGCACCAGGTGATTTGAAACAAAATGTTTTCAAGTGGAGTACCCCTTTAAGGTGTGCTGGAGAAACAAGCCCCATCCATGGGGGCCGCACCTCACAAAATTTACAGGAGTTTCGTCTGACATTTTGGTGCAGATACCACAGGCCACCTTCGGAGGTCTATGGAGTCCGGGCTTTGACAGGTCACAGTGTCGGGGGTATAATGTTATGGCTGATCGGTGTAGAACAGCAGCTCATCTACAGAGACAATACCAATGATCTGTATAACAACTAACGTAAAGATACTCCAAAGTGAACCCACGACCATCAGTGGGCACTAGATACACCCATAATGTTAGGTAAGTAGCTTAAAAAAAAATAATTATATATCTGTACCGCAAAAGTATCACAATATTCAATGTGCACATGAGATAGAGCGAGATCTACTACACCCATATAGATGACAACTGCCATAGTCAAAGGTGTTTCCAGGATTGGCGCCACTTTTGTGTATCTGGTACTGCAGCTCATACCCGTTCAATACCTTTACTGCCATATACATTGGAGCAGTGTTCCCAAACAGAAGGCTCTCCAGCTGTTGCAAAACTACAACATCCAGAATGCCCGGACAGACTGAGTGCTTTATAGATGGGAAATTATGGCAAAAGTAACAACATAATCAACAATGAAGTATCCCCCGCTACAAGACGGGTAGTCCTATATCCCCCGCCACAAGACGGGTAGTCCTATATCCCCCGCTACAAGACGGATAGTCCTATATCCCCCGCTACAAGACGGGTAGTCCTATATCCCCCGCTACAAGACGGGTAGTCCTATATCCCCCGCTACAAGACGGGTAGTCCTATATCCCCCGCTATAAGACGGGTAGTCCTATATGCCCCGCTACAAGACGGGTATTCCTATATCCCCCGCTACAAGACTGGTAGTCCTATATCCCTGCTATAAGACGGGTAGTCCTATATCCCTGCTATAAGATGGGTAGTCCTATATCCCCACTACAAGACGGGTAGTCATATATCCCCGCTATAAGACGGGTAGTCCTATATCCCCGCTACAAGACGGGTAGTCATATATCCCTGCTATAAGACGGGTAGTCCTATATCCCCGCTACAAGACGGGTAGTCATATATCCCTGCTATAAGACGGGTAGTCCTATATCCCCGCTATAAGATGGGTAGTCCTATATCCCCGCTACAAGACGGGTAGTCATATATCCCCGCTATAAGATGGGTAGTCCTATATCCCCGCTATAAGACGGGTAGTCATATATCCCCGCTATAAGACGAGTAGTCCTATATCCCTGCTATAAGATGGGTAGTCCTATATCCCTGCTATAAGACGGGTAGTCATATATCCCCGCTATAAGATGGGTAGTCCTATATCCCTGCTATAAGACGGGTAGTCATATATCCCTGCTATAAGACGGGTAGTCCTATATCCCCGCTATAAGACGGGTAGTCATATATCCCTGCTATAAGACGGGTAGTCATATATCCCTGCTATAAGACGGGTAGTCCTATATCCCTGCTATAAGACGGGTAGACATATACCCCCGCTATAAGATGGGTAGTCATATATCCCAACTATAAGACGGAGAGTCCTATATCCCCGCTATAAGATGGGTAGTCCTATATCCCCACTTTAAGATGGGTAGTTGTATAATACAGACTGAAATAAAGGTGCGGACGCTGATTCTCATTGTACAGGTGATAAGTTATATTTACAAAAAAAAGGCATAACAAACGAAAAACATTAATACAAATGTACAGAACTTGACGTTAGTCACCTTACATCTGTGTGGGTCAGTGGTTCCCAACAAGGGTGCCTCCAGCTGTTGCAAAACTACAACACAGCCGCTGGCTGTACGGGCATGATGGGTGTTGAAGTTTTGCAACAGCTAAAGGAACCCTGGTTGGGAACCACTGGTGTAGGCACATAAGACGGGCTCTGGTTAGGTTTGATGACCCATAACATGTGGATATACACATAAGCACCCATAAGCCTATGTTCACACGTAGCGGAAATGTTGCAGATTTTGTTCCTGGATTTGCACTTTGGAAAATCCCGATGACCCAGGCGTGCGGCAAATCTTATGTAAACCTTTCTGACACTTTCTGCAGCAAATTACACTAAATGTGAACTCGGCCTAAAGAAACCTGTAGGATAAGACTTTGTCTTATATGTCTGTAAATGGGGCCCATAAGGAAAGCCTGTAAGCCAAGAAACCGTAATTAAAGGAGCACTCCAGGAATATTTTTTTTTTGCCCATATCATGCACATTCACCATCACTGGTCCTACAGCACCATCTGTTTAATTCCAGCACAGCTGTCCAAGAGGTTCATTACTGTAACTGGGTCACGTGATCGCCAGTCTGATCCACTGACCCAGCTGCTGCTATCTCTATGGAATTAGGATAAATAGTACCCCTCCCCTCCAGCTTTATCTGTATACTGCTGCTGCTGTCTCTATGGAATTAGGATACATAGAGCTGAAGGGGAGGGGTATAACTACTACGTATCCTGATTCCATAGAGACAGTAGCAGTATACAGATAGAGCTGGAGGGGAAGTATATAACTACTATCTAGATACTAATGCTGCTATCACTATGGGAACAGAATGATTAGATTAGTCTTTTTAGGTGAACTGCAACGATGAGACTCTACCACCCTCTCTCTGCAAAGCCAAAGGATTCATAGGTAATGTAGGCAGCATTAGGAAATCATTTCTGTTCTAAAATAGAATCAAAATGGCTGGAAACTTGATGCCTGTTACATCAGCCAAAACAGGCAAGCACAAGGCATACACAAGAACCTTTACCTAATTCTCTTATAATAGGCAATTATGCACTATATAGGATAAGAAAAAAAAAAATCCTGAGTGCTTCTTTAACTATAGGGCATATTAAAAAAAAAAGTGTGTTAAAGGGGTATTCCAGGGAAAAACTATTTTTTTTATATCAACTGGCTCCAGAAAGTTAAACAGATTTGTAAATTACTTATATTAAAAAAACTTAATCCTTCCAATAATTATCAGCTGCTGAAGTTGAGTTGTTCTTTTCTGTCTGGCAACAGTGCTCTCTGCTGACACCTCTGCTTGTCTCGGGAACTGCACAGAGTAGAAGAGGTTTGCTATGGGGATTTGCTTCTACTCCGGACAGTTCCCGAGACACGTGTCATCAGAGAGCACTTAGACAGAAAAGAACAACTCAACTTCTAGTACAGCTCATAAGTACTGAAAGGATTAAGATTTTGTAATAGAAGTAAGTGACAAATCTGTTTAACTTTCTGAAGCCAGTAGAGATAAATAAATAAAATAATATAATATTCATATATATATATATATATATATATATATATATATATATATATATATATATATATATATGTGTGTGTAAAGTAAGTGAGGAAAATACTCGTCCCTTTTATTTATATATACACACACACATACATATATATATACACACACACAATTTTTTTTTCCTGGATAACCCCTTTAAAGCCAAGCAACATTACCTAAAGGGGTTGTCCCACCATCAACACTGAAGCACCATGTCATCCAGGGTGCCTCCAGCTGTTGCAAAACTACAACTCCCAGCATGCCCGGACAGCCGAAGGCTGTCCGGGCATGCTGGGGGTTATAGTTTTGCAACAGATCGAGGGGAGTCCAAGTGGTCAGACAACCCAGTCATAAGTGTGGATCAAGGGGATAAAAAAAAAGGTCCACATCTTGAGAAGTGCATCAAAGCGCAACTTTTTTTTTTTACGTTGACAAGAAATAACGCAGAAAAGTAAAAAAAAAAAATTCCGGCAAAGCCTTTGACTTCCGGCAAAACCTTAGCAGAAAGATCGGCTCCGGTTGAGAGCACCTTAAAAAGCGTTACATCCCCTACCCTACGTGGCACAGAAACTCCGTGGGAACGTATATGGTTGGCCGCGTCAGGCTAAGTATGAAGAATGGAATACTCTCTTTTTTATGTCTGGACTTTACTGCTTTTTGACTCACAATATTTTCAATTTTATACACAAACTGTACAGTTTTTTTTTTGCTACATCTTCACAAGGCGACGCTACCGGAGAGAGGCCTCTAGACATCGCTGGGACCAGTATAGAACATGGTAGCATTCAGTGCAGCAGGTTCGTTTTTTAGAGGCACAAGGAAACCGGGAGAGACACTAGTGCACGTGGCTGTACGGAGCGTGTACTGCAGCATCTTATTATGGTAGGAAAAGGCTCATATCTTACGGAAGGGTATATCCAATGGGGCGGAGGGGATCTTTACTTCGCCAAGCAGTCATTAGTGAGTCTTGCTCGTCTCGCCATCTTTTAATGGAAGGAACGCAGAGCTGTATACTCCTATTTGGCCCATTACTGCCAATACTGATACGATACTTCCTGATATCAGCGGATGAGATCTATCCAGGTAACATGCAGGTAACCGTTTCCTCAACTTCAACGTGTTTGATCGCCACCATAGTCGTGCCAAAAGGGTACAGGAGTCAATGTCACCTACTGGAACCGAAGAAACTGGTGTCGGGAGGAAGGGGGGGGGGAGGTCAGTAGAGAAGTGAAGTCTTCCATACAGGTTCATCCATCAGGCACGTGAATAGAAAAAACCTTGTTTATTACTGCGGGATGATGTTTCGGGATAACGTGTTCTCCTTGGGTGTCTTACTGGTGGAAATAACCAAGCACAAGGGGCTCATGTATATCTCCATATCTGGAGGGAAGTCTCTCTGTGGCCATGGACAGAGGCTTTTGTACAGTTCAACGGCAAAAAAAAAAAAAACGCTACCAGATGTGGGATTCGCAGTGTGTCATTTTGATCACGCCAACACCTCCGCCCAGTCGCCGGTAGTTCATGCCGCCGTACAGTCTGTAAAGGGAAAGAGGACGAGAGTTAATATCAATGACGTTAAACTGACAAACGATATTTGAGCTATCACAAGGAAGAGGAAGCCAAACATTTGTGTTAAAGGGGAACTCTGCTATCCAAAGGAAAGGGGATAAGAGATCACGGGGGTCCAGCAGCCGAGCCCCCTCCATTCATGTCTATGGGAGAAGGGTGACTGCTAGTATGTAGCCGTCACGCCACCTCCCATAGACATGAATGGAGGTGGGGTGGCGGCTTTGGTCGCCAGTCATCCGACATGGAGCGGAGTTTGCTCCTGGCACCGGATTACTGATGCGCTGCAGCGGAGATCGTTGCGGGATCCCCGCGATTAGACCCCTGGATAGGATAAGATGTTTTCTGGTGGAGTACCCCTTTAAAGGAAATATCTTTAAAAAAAATGTCCACATTTCCTAGGGGCATGTTGTAAGTAGTTGCCCTAACAATTACACGGCTGGACATTTTTATTTAAAGGGGCTGTTCCAGGAAAATATGTATTCATGCCCTATTCTCAGGTAGGCCATTTATATCAGATCAGTGCGGTCTCACACCAGGAATCCTGCTGATCAGCTGTTTTGGAAGAGCAGGAAGCAGACAGCGCCATACAATGTGTAGTGGCCATGCTGGGTTACTGCAGATCAGCTCCCACTTTAATGTACAGAGCTGAGCTGCAGTAACCCAGCACAACCACCGCACAATGTATGGCGCTGTCTGCTTCTTGTTCTCTATATATGGAGGCACTGATCAGCAGGGTGCCTAGAGTGAGACCCCCTTTCATCTGATATCAATGGCCTATCCTGAGCACAGGTCATCAACAAATGTCACCTGGAAAATCCTATAACACTCTTATGGTTTTAGATATGTCCAACTTTTATGTCAGTACTTGGGTTATCCTTATTAGTTTCCTGCTTAAATGTCTTTAATTGTTGGTTCTCCTCATTATGGCTTCAGTAACCATCATTAGTCGTAAACGTCTCAGACTGGTCATCCGATTACTTTTGTATCCTGGAGGGTCACTGTTTAATATACAGAGGAGAACCCCCCCCCCCACATGAACCAGATATTAGAATAAATATAGTGACACTTACCTCCAGGTATTAGCGTCTGGGTCAAACACTTCTATTGTTTTCAAGTACGTTGTTCCGTCGAACCCTCCTACAGCCATCAGTTGTCCGTTCACCACAGCGAGACCGACCTACGGCAACGACACAAGTGCAGTATGAGTGTGGGGTCTGATGAGTGATGGGTTTGATTGTCATATACAGAAACTGTGCCGCTCCTGTTCACAGGTTACGGCTGGTACTGCAGCTCATCCTCATTCATAAATAAAAGGCTTCACTATGCAGCCAGTATCACCTGTAATAACTTGTCATACAGGCTTGTAGTGCGGGTGATACTGATCAAAATGATACTTACCGTTTCCTGATCCGTGACACGGTTCCGCCATAATGCCTCTCTTTCAGTATATGCAAATGAGGTCCTTGGGGAATGGGGGGGGGGAAGCTACGAACCGACTCCGGGCGCTCTAACGCTCCGCCTGGCTCATCCATATTCATAATCCTCTTAACTGCTCGTGCGGCCCTGTTACTGTACTGCTCATGTGCCGCTTCTTGGGTGCACCCGGCTGAGTTCACACCACGTTTTTGCAATACAGTTCTCGTAGTAGGTTTTTGATTAAAAAGACAGATTCCACGAAACCGGACTAAAAACTGTATCAAAAACACGTACAAATTTTAATCCGTATACTGTTTGACAAATGATGTCCGGTTGCATCAGTTTTTTAAGAAAAAAAAAACGTATAATAAAGTTTCACATGTTTGATTGAAATTTCAAGAAAAAAAACTGTGCAAAGTCAAAAACCGTATGGTGAAAACCGTATGGAACCGTACGCACATCCGATTCTGTTCGGTTCCCATTGACTCCCATGTTAAAAAAATGTATATGTTTCAATACGGTTTTTCACCCGGACCAAGAAACGTGTTAGTCTACGGTTTTGGGTACGGGGGGAAAAAAAAATGGACAAAACCGTATGGGATGCAAAACGGACACAACCAGATGATGGGTTTGACATACGGTTTACAATCTTAAGTCAATGTATACTGCTTTTTTTTTTTTTATACGGTTCCGTACGGTTTTTAACTTGAAAAAAAAAATGGACAAAGCCGTACAAGACGCAAAACGGACACAACCTGATGCATCGTTTGGTATATGGTTTTCAATACTTTTCCGTACGGTTTTCAAACAGAAAACGTACATGGGAAATGTATTGCAAAAACGTGGTGTGAACCCGGCCTGAGATCGGCTCCAGGCAAAGATGGCGTCGGAGTGGCCGGAGCTTGGTTCGTAGCTGTGACCATGCCCCAAGGAACTAATATGCATTTACCAAAAAAAAAGAGGAATTATGGCAGAACGGCGTGAGGGTTCGGGACGCCATTAGTATCATTTTGATCAGTTTCCCCCGCACTACAAGCCTGTATGACCGGTTAGTGTGGGAGATACTGATCACAGATTTCCTTTAAATGGGCACTGTCACTTCTTTACGTTTTGTAGGGATGCGTCAAAAGTTTTGATCCGTCGGGGTCTGACTGCTCATTGAGGAAGTGGGCCACTAAACACATTCTCTACCGGCTCTGTGCCAAGTGACCGAGTACATTGTAAGGTCTATGGCAGTGATTCCCAACCGGTCTGCCTCCAGCTGTTGCAAAACTACAATTCCCAGCATGCCCGGACAGCCTTTGGCTGTCCGGGCATGCTGGGAGTTGTAGTTTTGCAACAGCTGAGGGCACCCTGGTTGGGGGAACACTGGTCTATGGGATTGTCTTGGTCATGAGGGTCACGCTTGGTCTAGGTGTGATCACTCAGACCGCATCCGATCAATACTATTGACATGCAACTATGATACGTAAGGTACCATTTAAAAGGGGTACTCCGGTGGGAAACATATTTTTTTTTAAATCAACTGGTGCCAGAAAGTTAAGCAGATTTGTAAATTCTTTCTATTAAAAAAATCTTTACCCTTCCAGTACTTTTTAGCAGCTGTATGCTACAGAGGAAATTGTTTTCTTTTTGAATTTCTTTTTTGTCTTGTCCACAGTGCTCTCTGCTGACACCTCTGTCTGTGTCAGGAACTGTCCAGAGCAGCATAGGTTTGCTATGGGGATTTTCTCCTGCTCTGGATAGTTCCTGATACGGGCATCAGATGTCAGCAGAGAGAACTGTGGACAAGGCAAAAAAGAAATTCAAAAAAGAAAAGGAATTTCCTCTGTAGCATACAGCTGCTAAAAAGTACTGGAAGGGTAAAGACTTTTTAATAGAAGTAATTTACAAATCTGTTAAACTTTCTGGCACCAGTTGATTTAAAAAAAAAAAAAAAAAAAGTTTTTCACCAGAGTAGCCCTTTAAGATCAGTCATTTTAGTGATCATACAAATATGTCTTGGGATCCGTAGTCATCCTCTTTTACAAAGGATAGGGGATACGTGTCTGATCGCAGGGGGTCTGATCCCCCGCCCGGTGACCCGGCTCTCTGTGTGAATGGAGAGTGTCGACCACCGCACAAGGTTGTGGCCGACACCCCCCCCCCCTCCATGCATCTCTATGGGAGAGCTGAAGATACCCCCCTAAGGGTGCGTTCACACAGGCGTCTTACCTGCAGAATTTCCACAACATATTTACTACGGAAAATCTGCAGCGGATTTTGCTACCATTGACTTCGATGGGTCAGCATAATATCCAAAATAGAGGCAGATTTTCCTTCGGACCCAATGAAGTCAATGGCAGCAAAATATGGTGCAGATGTTCCGCAGCAAATATGCTGCAGAAATTCTGCAGGTAATCTGCCTGTGCGAACGTATCCTTACGCTGTATCGCTGTCTCTCTCATAGAGAAGCATGGAGGGGGTGTGCCGGCCACCGTTTCGTGAAGGGGTAAGCACAGCTTTATTCATGGGGAGAGGCAGGGCGTCATTCAGGAGGTCGGACCCTCACGATCAGACACTTATCCCCTATCCTTAAAATAGGGGATACATTTTACTAAGCCGGAGACTTACATTAAAGGGGTACTCTGGTGGAAAAAAAATTGTATTTTTTTTTTTTTTTTTTTTACAATCAACTGGTGCCAGAAAGTTAAACAGATTTGTAAATTACTTCTATTAAAAAATCTTTATCCATCCAGTATGTTTTAGCAGCTGTATGCTACAGAGGAAATTATTTTCTTTTTTAATTTCTTTTTTGTCTTGTCCACGGTGCTCTCTGCTGACACCTGATGCCCATATCAGGAACTGTCCACAGCAGGAGAAAATCCCCATAGCAAACCTATGCTGCTCTGGACAGTTCCTGACACGGACAGAGATGTCAGCAGAGAGCACTGTGGACAAGACAAAATAAATTCTTAAAGTAAAGAATTTCCTCTGTAGCATACAGCTGCTAAAAAGTACTGGAAGGATAAAGATTGTTTTAATAGAAGTCATTTACAGATCTGTTTAACTTTCTGGCACCAGTTGATTTAAAAAAAAAAAAAAATAATAATAATAATAATAATAATAATAATAAGTTTTCCACCTGAGTACCCCTTTAATGAGAACCATTTTCCTCCAGAACAATATAAAACCCTTGAAATAGATCTAAAGCAGGCGTGCTCCCTTACCCCGCTCCGGCGTGACGTCATGGCGACAACTGGCGACCACTGATTGGTCCTGGGGTTGTACCGTTCGGCGCTGCTCAGCTCCGTGGTGTCATCTCTTCCACCTACTGCATAGATCATGTCCTGGTACACAGCACAGCCCAGATGTTTCCGTCGGGTACCCATGGGTGCTATCGTGTGCCAGCGGTTTTCCTGAGGATTGTACCGCTCAACTGAAAAGAGAGAATAAATAATATTTATGTATGCAAATCTGTGAAAAGAAAAATAATTAAAAAAAATAAAATAAAAAATGAGACAAACTGTTGCATCATCCTTCCAGGACTTATCAGCTGCTGTATGCTCCACAGGAAGTTGTGTAGTTCTTTCCAGTCTGACCACAGTGCTCTCTGCTGACACCTCTGTCCGTGTCAGGAACTGTCCAGAGCAGGAGAGGTTTGCTATGGGGATTTCAGTTCCTGGCACAGACAGAGGTGTCAGTAAAGAGCACTGTGGTCAGACTGAACAGAACTACACAACTTCCTCTGTAGTATACAGAAGCTGATAAGTACTGGAAGGATGATTTTTTTTTTTTATAGAAGTAATTTACTAAATCTGTTTAACTTTCTGGCACCGGTTGATTTGAAAACAATTTCTTTCCATCGGAGTACCCCTTTAACCTCCCTAGCGGTACGATTCCGTCTGGAAATTTGTACCAAAAGCGGTACAATTTTTTGCATTGAAATTCCACATCCCCCCCCCCCGTCACATTCCCCCTCCCTTGTCACATTTCCCCCCCCATATCACATTCCCCCCCTGTCACATTCCCCCCCTTGTTGCATTCTCCCCCCCCCCCTGTCACATTCATCCCCCCTGTCACATTCTCCCCCCTTGTTACACTCTCCCCCCCGTCACATTCATCCCCCCTGTCACATTCTCCCCCCCCCCCCTTGTTACCTTCTCCCCCCTCCATGTTACATTCCACTCCCCCCCTGTCACATCCCCCCTTTGTCACATTCCTCCCCCCTGTCACATCCCCCCCCCTTGTCACATTCTCCCCTCTGTCACATTCCCCCCTATGTCACATTCCCCCCTATGTCACATTCCCCCCCTGTCACATTCCCCCCTATGTCACATTCCCCCCCCCCTTGTCACATTCCCCCCCCCCTTGTTACATTCCCCCCTCTGTCACATTCCCCCCTATGTCACATTCCCCCCCCCCCCCCTCTTGTTACATTCCCCCCCCCTTGTCACATTCCCCCCTGTCACATTCCCCCCCCCCCCCCTCTGTCACATTCCCCCCTCTGTCACCTTCTTGTCCTGCAGCAGGATACACTAGGTTTGCCGGCAGATTTCAAACCTAGTGTATTTGCTGCAGAACAAGTCCTTTCCCCTTCAGCCAATCACAGGCTTTACACCACTGCGGCCTGTGATTGGCTGAAAAGGGAAAGGTCCTGTAAGATGAATAGAGCAGTGAACAGAGCGCACGGAGGGGAACGACATCTTCAGGGACCGGGACTAGGTGAGCAAAAGGTTTTTTTATTTTCTTCCTTCTTACTTTTACACTTAGTTCAGGGTTTTCTACCAGGGGGCCTCCAGCTGTTGTGAAACTACTGCTCCCAGCATGCCCGGACAGCCTTTGGCTGTCCGGGCATGCTGAGAGTTGTAGTTTTGCAACATCTGGAGGCCCCCTGGTTGAGAAACACTGACTTTTAGTATATGTCTTTACCTGCTCTGGCCGGCCCCCGCAACGGGAGCCGACCCGAGCAGATAATCACATATTTTCCCGGGGGCTGCATCACTACATCGCAAAAAGCAAAAATCGCGATTTGATTGCTTTTGCGATATACTGTGCAGCCCGCACAGCAACTCTGCAATTCTACCCCGAGCGTGACTCGGGGTTACCGATTCTAGCAGCGAAAATTAACCCCGAGTCACACTCGGGAATACCGCTAGGCTGGTTAATTACCCATAGTGGGCGGATGCACAAGCATCACAGTGCTTATGTGTGTAATGGCTGTAGAGAGATAATTCTCTTCCCTTGGAATCAATATTCAGTGTTGGAGATCCAGCTTTCCAGCAGGTTATACGAGATCTATTACGTTTTATATCATACGATTGGAACACTTTGGTTCAGGGTTTCCCAACTGGTGTGCCTCCAGCTGTTGAAAAACTACAACTCCCAGCATGCTGGGAGTTGTAGTTTTGCCACAGCTGGAGGCACACTGGTCGGAAACCACTAAACTATATATAGATGGACTATGCTGTGTATGTAGATCTTGTCTCTTGACATGTTTATGATGCAAAGGCAGCCAAAAAACAATTAACTATACAGTTTCATAAACGTTTTATTTTAATAGTTTGGACACGTCCGCACACGGCAATACCACATAGGTTTATGTTATTTTTCTTTACATTATTTTATCTGAAAAATGGCAAGAGTTGGGCGATTTAAACTTTTATAAGGGGAGGGGCTTATTCACATTTATTAATTATTTTTCCCTCCGCTATTTTTTAGTCCCCATAGGGAACTATTACGTATCAATTTTTATTGAAGTCTAAAAGGTCACCGTGATCGGTGATGTCCGGCATTAGACATGGTCACCGTGATCGGTGATGTCGGGCATTAGACATGGTCACCCTGATCGGTGATGTCCGGCATTAGACATGGTCACCGTGATCGGTGATATCCGGCATTAGACATGGTCACCCTGATCAGTGATGTCGGGCATTAGACATGGTCACCCTGATCGGTGATGTCCGGCATTAGACATGGTCACCCTGATCGGTGATGTCCGGCATTAGACATGGTCACCCTGATCGGTGATGTCCGGCATTAGACATGGTCACCCTGATCGGCGATGTCCGGCATTAGACATGGTCACCCTGATCGGTGATGTCCGGCATTAGACATGGTCACCCTGATCGGTGATGTCCGGCATTAGACATAGTCACCCTGATCGGCGATGTCCGGCATTAGACATGGTCACCCTGATCGGCGATGTCCGGCATTAGACATGGTCACCCTGATCAGTGATGTCCGGCATTAGACATGGTCACCCTGATCGGTGATGTCCGGCATTAGACATGGTCACCCTGTTCGGTGATGTCTGGCATTAGACATGGTGACCCTGACCGGCGATATCTGGCATTAGACATGGTCACCCTGTTCGGTGATGTCGGGCATTAGACATGGTCACCCTGATCGGTGATGTCAGGCATTAGACATGGTCACCCTGATCGTTGATGTCAGGCATTAGACATGGTCACCCTGATCGTTGATGTCAGGCATTAGACATGGTCACCCTGATCGTTGATGTCAGGCATTAGACATGGTCACCCTGATCGGTGATGTCAGGCATTAGACATGGGTCCCGGCTGCTGAACGAACTCGGGACCAAACAAGTATAAAGAGCCTCAGCTTTAGAGCATGCTTCATAGACCGGGAGTGGACACAGGGCATACCACAATTTACTCACCGGTATTGAGTGGAGACGTTCCATCTGAGCCCCCCACAGCATACAGAAACCCACCAAGGACCGCCACAGCCACGCCAAGTCTTCGTGTGCTCATGGAGGCAACTCGTGTCCATTTATTTTCCTTCGGGTCATACCTACATGGCAGAGGGCGGCAATTATAAATATACACATACATATATACATATATTATATATTATGTGTGTATGTATGTGTGAATATAAAATTATAAATATATACACACACACAGAGATAGAGATATATATATATATATATATATATATATGCACAACAATGGATTACCGCTCACCACACCTGCAACTGCTCCTTAGTCCGTGCTGCGGACACGCCGGTACCGCCTCCGGCTCACACAATTTGCAACAAGGAAGATAGTCCGGCACAGAACTGTAGTATGCAGTTAAGAACTCAGAACTTTACTTCAGCATAACGCAGTACACAGAAGCCTGACGCGTTTCGCACCGGAGTGCTTAGTCGTACAACTAAGCACTCCGGTGCGAAACGCGTCAGGCTTCTGTGTACTGCGTTATGCTGAAACAAAGTTCTGAGTTCTTAACTGCATACTACAGTTCTGTGCCGGACTATCTTCCTTGTTGCAAAATATTATATATATATATATATATATATATATATATATATATATATATATATATATATATATATATATTCCAAGGAGAGTAGCACAACCTATAAACGTAACTCTGTAGAAGGTGCACGCTGTAAGGGATCCAGGGTTAGTGGTTCCACTCTCCTATAAAAATCCAGAAAGCAGCAGCACACAAAGGATTTTGTGAAAAAAAAGATGCGATTTATTCCATATCCAGTGTACAAAAACGGAGCAACGTTTCCACAGCCTCTCGCTAGAGGCTGCAGAAACATTGCTCCGTTTTTGTACACTGGATATGGAATAAATCACATCTTTTTTTTCACAAAATCCTTTGTGTGCTGCTGCTTTCTGGATTTATATATATCTATATCTATCTATCTCTATACACACACACACACACACACACTATATAAAAAACTAAAACAACATCTGATAAATCTGGTGAACACAAAAACTAAACAAGCCATCATACAGCTATACTGCCTGAATAATACAAAGGTTTTGTCTCTCCGAATGCAGCAAGGTAAATCCAAAAATAGATACACTCCTGAAGGGGTTAAAGAGGTACTCAAGAGGTAAATCAACTAGTGCCAGAAAGTTAAACAGATTTGTAAATTACTTCTATTAAAATAATCTTAATCCTTCCAGTACTTATCAGCTGCTGAATACTAGAAAAGAAAATCTTTTCTTTTTGGAACATAGAGCTCTCTGCTGACACCAGAACTGTCCAGAGTAGGAGAAAATCCCCATAGCAAACATATGCTGCTCTGGACAGTTCCTAAAATGGACAGAGATGTCAGCAGGGAGCACTGTGGTCGTGATGTCACCAGAGAGCTCTGTGTTCCAAAAAGAAAATAATTTCCCCTGTAGTATTCAGCAGCTAATAAGTACTGGAAGGATTTAAATATTTTAATAGAAGTAATTTACAAATCTAAAAAGACAAAAGGGGGTGTATGTGCAGCTCACAATCACAATACACACTGAGGTCAAACTAGGGCATGCAACTATACCCTAATTGCACAAAAAGACAAGCCAATAGAAAAAAAAAAAAAGTTGCCCGGACCTTCTAAGTGAGTAAATGATGGTATGGATAATTGAATGAGAAATATTAAATGAATGATTGTCTGGATCGTGCTTCAATGATAATAGTATAAACAGTTTAATAAAATAGGATAGATAGACTGTAGTTAGTTACTTCTCACAGGGCCCATGTGAGAAGAACATATACAATAAAAACAACCTTTAGGTAATAATGTACATGAAAAATATAAAATGACAATAATACCAAAAATTAAGATAATGTTATGGCATGATAATATCACTGGCATATAGTGAGTGCAGCTGGTGTTTAACCGCTAATATCTACGCACCCACTGCACAATATGTTCAACAATTTATGACAGTTTTCAAATTAATGTTACCGGTCCTTTAGGCAGCAGCCTGGGCAAAAAGCGCTGCTTTCACAGTGTGTAGATGGTGCCGGTACACTGCGCCCTCTGTGCAACGTCCAGATGGTGTTGGTAAAGTCCAGTAAGGTCCTGGTAAGAGCGGAGGCGATTGGCGCTGGCAGGCGCCGGTGATTGCAGATCGCCGGGAGGACATTGGCGCTGGCAGGCGCTAGAGATGGAAAGTCCTCACCGCTGGTTAGATGTAATCAGGGCCATACACTGGATACGAGGAGCTCACCTCGTGTTGTCGGCGTGTGACGTCAGCTGCTGCTGGAGCCGAGTTCGTTGCACTGGAGGTAGTTGGCAATGGTGGACCGGACTGACGTCGGACTGGATGTCCTGAAGGTCTTAGTGGTTTAAAAGCGATGAATCAGCCTTGGTGGATATGCACAATATAGAAAGATATGCCAGTGATCATGCCCAAGTAGACTAGACGCGTTTCAGGGTTATTTAATGTAACCCTTTCCTCAGTAGTCATGACTACTGAGGAAAGGGTTACATTAAATAACCCTGAAACGCGTCTAGTCTACTTGGGCATGATCACTGGCATATCTTTCTATATTGTGCATATCCACCAAGGCTGATTCATCGCTTTTAAACCACTAAGACCATCAGGACATCCAGTCCGACGTCAGTCCGGTCCACCATTGCCAACTACCTCCAGTGCAACGAACTCGGCTCCAGCAGCAGCTGACGTCACACGCCGACAACACGAGGTGAGCTCCTCGTATCCAGTGTATGGCCCTGATTACATCTAACCAGCGGTGAGGACTTTCCATCTCTAGCGCCTGCCAGCGCCAACGTCCTCCCGGCGATCAGCAATCACCGGCGCCTGCCAGCGCCAATCGCCTCCGCTCTTACCAGGACCTTACTGGACTTTACCAACACCATCTGGGACGTTGCACAGAGGGCGCAGTGTACCGGCACCATCTACACACTGTGAAAGCAGCGCTTTCTGCCCAGGCTGCTGCCTAAAGGACCGGTAACATTCATTTGAAAACTGTCATAAATTGTTGAACATATTGTGCAGTGGGTGCGTAGATATTAGCGGTTAAACACCAGCTGCACTCACTATATGCCAGTGATATCATGCCATAACATTATCTTAATTTTTGGTATTACTGTCATTTTATATTTTTCATGTACATTATTACCTAAAGGTTGTTTTTATTGTATATGTTCTTCTCACATGGGCCCTGTGAGAAGTAACTAACTACAGTCTATCTATCCTATTTTATTAAACTGTTTATACTATTATCATTGAAGCACGATCCAGACAATCATTCATTTAATATTTCTCATTTAATTATCCATACCATCATTTACTCACTTAGAAGGTCCAGGCAACTTTTTTTTTTTTTTCTATTAATTTACAAATCTGTTTAACTTTCTGGAGCCAGTTGATTTAAAAAAAATAAAAAAAGTTTTCCACCGGAGTACCCCTTTAACCAAGATAAGCCAAAAAATATTGCTGTTTTCCTCCAGAAACAGTGCCACTCGACCTCAGTTTGTATGTGGTATTGCAATTCAGTTCCATTGAAATGAATGGAGTCAAAAGGTAATACCACACACTGCCTGAAGACAAGAGAGGCACTGTTTTATTTTTTAAAATAGCAATCATGTTGTTTTAATCCTTGATAACTGGTTTAATTCAACTGATAAAGCTCTAGAAAAATAACTACATATCGAAAAAAAAAAAACAACAACACATCTCCGTACCTTTCTACAATGTTGAGACAGGAGACGCCATCCTGACCCCCTACAGCATACAGATACCCGCCCAGGACAGCGACACCAACACTCGTCCTGCAAGTGCTGGTTGGGGCCACGTCGCTGCTCCACTGGTTCGTCTTTGGGTCATATCTAGAAGGAAAAAAAAGAATTAAATAAATAAATAAAATCTCCCCAATGTCTTAAAGGAGAACTCCAGCCACAATTAACTCATCCCCTGTCCGCACCCCCGGAACGGAACCAGTCATCTATCGCCAGACATCACGCGCTCCGTTCATTTCTATGGGAGCGCCAATGATGCCTCAGTGCTGTACTGGGGTCTTTTTGGCGCTCCCATAGAAATTAATGGGGTTTGTGCTGACTGTGGCACGCGCTCCTCACCGAAAGCCGGGTCCCGTTATGGAGATTCTCATCCTGGCGGTCGGACCCGCCACAATCAGCTACTTATCCCCTATCCACGTTAATTGTGGCTGGAGTTCTTCCTTAAATATATTGATAAATCAAGAATAAAATAGAGGTACATTAAAAATTACCTTTCGACACTGTTGAGGTATGAAGATCCATCATGGCCGCCTACAGCATACAGGAGGTCATCTAGGACACTGACCCCGACCCCGCAGCGTCTTTTGCTCATAGAGGCGACCATCCTCCACTCGTTGGTCTGAGGGTCGTAACGTTCTACGCTAGAAATGGCGTCTCCGCTGCACCAGCCTCCCACTGGAAAGACAAGACAGAGTCACATTACACCGGTGCTTTCCAAACAGTGTGTCTCCAGCTGTTGTAAAACTAAAACTCCCATCATGCCCGGACAGCCAACGGCTGTCCGGGCATGATGGGAGTTTTAGTTTTGCAACAGCTGGAGACACACTGTTTGGGAAAACTCTGCCTTACAGTGATTTACTGGACCAACACTGAGGACAACTGGTCTTATGCAGTCCCATGTAAGAGAACGGGACGAGTTGTCTGTACATATGAGCCATGGTGCCTGAGTAAGGATTCAGCACCAAGGTCAGAACCACTATTGATCCAACACTGATTGACTAATGACTAACCATACATAATTGACTAACCATACAAACCACAAGCTGGTACCGATACGTTGTCCCCTATATACACATGGCCATAAATTTTGGCACCCCTGAAATTTTTCTATAAAATGAAGTATTCCTCACAGAAAAGGATTGTGGAAAAATAAGATTGTTTCAAGCATGTGATGCTCCTTTATACTCACCTGGGGCAAGTAACAGGTGTGGGCAATATAAAAATCCCACCTGAAAGCAGATAAAAAAAGAGTCTAAGTCCCCCTAGACCCCACGCGTTCCGTCGCCTGTCAGCAACTTCCTCAGGGGTATGGGGTCTAGGGGGACACCTGCCTGATTATCACTTATCTTGTACCACTGTTCCTGCGCGCTCTCTCTGTGTACTAGATCCTGGGATCAGGTTGTATGTAATATATTGTTAGGGATGCAGCGTTACCATGAATTTTTAGTGCTGTGATATGTATTAGGCCAGTGGTATAGTGTAATTATATCTGTGCAATCGGAGGTGTCCTGGGTGGGGCCTTGAGTGGTCCCAGCCTGTTGTGTGTTGGCCAGTGGGCCTTTTTAGATGTTTTTAATTGCTTATGTCCTTTTCATGTCTAATGATTCAATAAAATTATGTGATTTATTTATTTAGGTGTGCATCAAATTGTGTGTCCTCTTTTTCTTTCTTTTGTTCAAAGGTTACAAGTCCATCTCCAGAGATCTAGATTTGCCATTGTCCACAGTGCGCAACATTATCAAGAAGTTTGCAACCCATGGCACTGTAACTAATCTCCCTGGACGTGGAAGAGAAAACTTGATGAAAGGTGTCAACGCAGGATAGTCCGGATGGTGGATAAGCAGCCCCAAACAAGTTCCAAAGATATTCAAGCTGTCCTGTAGGTTCAGGAAGGCCTACAAAGAAAAGAACACAGTACCTACAGTGAAACATGGTGGAGGTCAATGATGTTTTGGGGTTGCTTTGCTCCCTCTGGCACTGGGTGCCTTGAATGTGTACAAGACATCATGAAATCTGAGGATTACCAATGGATTTTGGGTCACATTGTACAGCCCAAGAAAGCTGGGTTTGCATCCAAGATCTTGGGTCTTCCAGCAGGACAATGACCCCAAACATACATCAAAAAGCACCCAGAAATGGATGACAACAAAGCGCTGGAGAGTTCTGAAGTGGCAGCAATGAGTCCAGATCTAAATCCCATTGATCACCTGTGGAGAGATCTTAAAATTGCTGTTGGAAAAGGCGCCTTCCAAGAAGAGACCTGATGCAGTTTGTAAAGGAAGAGTGGTCCAACATTCCGCCTGAGAGGTGAAAGAAGCTTATGAATGGTTATAGGAAGCGACTGATTTCAGTTATTTTTTACAAAGAGTGTGCAACCAAATACAGTGGGGATCAAAAGTTTGGGTACCCCAGGTAAAAATTTGTATTAATGTGCATAAAGAAGCCAAGGAAAGATTAAAAAATCTCCAAAAGGCATCAAATGACATATTATAAGAATGTCTAATCTGTAAACAAAAGTTAGATTTTATTTCCATCATTTACACTTTCAAAATAACAGAAAACAAAAAAAAAAAAAAAAAAGCAAAAGTTTGGGCACCCTGCACAGTTAATATCTTGTACTGCCCCCTTTGGCAAGCATCACAGCTTGTAAACGCTTTTTGTATCCAGCCAAGAGTCTTTCAATTCTTGTTTGAGGTATCTTTGCCCATTCTTCCTTACAAAAGTCTTCCAGTTCTTTGAGATTTCTGGGCTGTGTCGCGCACTGTTCTTTTAACATCTCTCCATAGATTTTCAATTATGTTGAGGTCAGGAGATTGTCAAAACCTTCAGTTTACTCCTCTTGATGTAATCCCCCCGTGTATTTCGAGGTGTGTTTAGGATCATTATCCATTTGTAGAAACCATCCTCTCTTTAACTTCAGCTTTTTCACAGATGGCATCAAGTTAGCATCTAAAATTTGCTGAAATTTTATTGAATCTATTTTTCCTTCTACTCGTGAGATGTTCCCTGTGCCACTGTCTGCAATACAACCCCAAAGCATGATTGATCCACCCCCATGCTTAACAGTTGGACAGAGGTTCATTTCATTAAATTTTGTTCCCCTTCTTCTCCAAACGTACCTTTGCTCATTCCGGACAAAAAGTTCAATTTTAACCTCATCAGTCCACAGAACTTGTTTCCAAAAAGTCATCAGGCTTGTCTATATGTTCATTTGCAAAGTTCAAATGCTGATTTTTGTGGTGAGGACGTAGAAGAGGTTTTCTTCTGATGACTCTTCCATGAAGACCATATTTGTACAAGTATCTCTTTATAGTGGAATAGTGTCCCACAACTCCAGTGTCTGCCAGATCTTTCTGGAGGGATTGTGCAGTCAAACGTGGGTTTTGAATGGTTTTTCTCACAATCCTGCGAGCTGTTCTGTCTGATATTTTTCTTGGTCTTCCAGATCTTGCTTTAACTTCCACTGTTCCTGATGACTGCCATTTCTTAATTACATTCCGAACAGAGGATATTGACATCTGAAAACGTTTTGCTTTCTTCTTATATCCTTCTCCAGCTTTGTGAGCGTCAACTATTTTCAGTTTCAGATTTCTAGACAACTGCTGATTGTTGGGGCAAGGTCAGATGAGTCTGGGCATTTAAAACCTTTGAGATTGACAACACCGGGTCTTCCCATATGATGATTGAGAACAATCCATGACACTGGCAGGTCTCAGCTTTGCAAAGGGGGCAGTGCATGATATAAATTCTGCCCGGTGCCCAAACTTTTGCAGATGCCATTTTTGGGTTTTCTGTTATTTTTATGCACATTAATACAAATTTTTACCTGGGGTGCCCAAACTTTTGATCCCCACTGTATTAAGTTAAGGTTGCCAGTAATTTTGTCCAGCCCATTTTTGGAGTTTGGTGTGACATAATGTCCAATTTGCTTTTTCCTCCCTATTTTGGTTTAGTTCCAATACACAAAAAAGGAATAAACATGTGTATAGCAAAACGTGTCACTGCAATCCTTTTCTGTGAGAATTTACTGTCAGAAAAAATTTCAGGGGTGCCAACATTTACGGCCATGATTGTAATATAATTTATTTGTAATACGAATAAAAGAATAATGCTTCTGATCAAACTTAAAACTTCCTTCCAATTATATAAAAATAATAAAATTAATTGTATTCTCCATCACATAACAATTCTGTAGTTTTTTTTCTTTCTTAAGAGAGTCATGCTTATCCTCAGTTATACCTCCTGGAAATATACAACTACTGAGTATAAACCATAAGTCTTGTCACAGGGATGTTGAACTCCTATTGCCCGATGCCTGGGACATGCAGTTCCGTGCACTGGGCAGGTAAATTTTTCACGCCCTTAGCCCTGTTTCGGCCAAGCAGGGCCGGACCTGAAAGCCCCCGACAAGCACAGCGGGACTCAGAGGGGTGTATGAAGCGGGCTACGGACTAGTGCCGCTCCATACTCTGCAGCCCCCAGCTGTTTTCAGTAGCTGGGGGCCACCGCTAATAGCCAGCATGCGGCTATCGCCCCGTAGCTATTAGCCCTTTAGATCGGAAGTAAAGGTACATGTGAATGCTCCCTGGTGGGCTAGTATGCAAATGCGCTCACCTGACCAGGGACCATGAATATTCAAATCCAGTGACGGGCCCACCTCCAGCGCGCAATTCAGTGCAGAAAGACACGGACCTTTGGAGGGACCGGGTTCCGGACTGCAGATAGGTATATAAGTCATGGACCCCGCATCAGTCTACTGTTCACCCGCACTATAACCCGGTGTATAGGGTTTAGTGTGGGTGAACGGACGAACATGTTTATTTTATTTAAACATTTTGAAAAGGGGCATGATTCAAACTTTTATTAGGGAAGGGGTTAATTCACATTTATTATTATATTTTTTTTAAACACATTTTTTCTACAGATTGGAACTGCATTGATCAGTGTATGCAAGCATGGCACTGATCAGTGTTATTGGTGCTTCTTTACTACTGCTTGCAGTATAGCAGCCACGATCGGACGGCATGGAGCACGGTAAGGAACCTCCGGTCGTTCTCTCGATTTCACCGTGGTGATCCTAATCAGCATCCCTGGGCTTACCGGCAGTTACTTTCAGGACTTTTAGACACCGCAATAAAAACTTTGATGGCGGAGTCTAAAGCGTTAATGCCGGATGTCACCGCAATCAGTGATGTTCAGTATTAGACACAGGTCCTGGCTATGACACGCTGCCTAGTTTGGTAGAGTCGTGATTCCTAACGTCCGGATATCGGATTAGATATCGGGGACATTTACACAAGTACAAGTACTCAGGCAAATGTCAAGTATTGGGACACCCCCAATCAATACTGAACATGGAATCTGGACGATCTGACCATTTTATCACCCCAACGTACCTGCAAACAGCACCTCGCCGCAGCGGATGGGCTTTCGAGGCCTCGTCCTTGGACCCTGCATCAGCGGACGCTCCTGGGGAAGCAGAAGGTAGTTTTTGGCTTCATCCACCAAGTCCCTGTAAGAGAAGTGAAAGTGAAAAAAAAAGAAATTAAAATGACGGGATTCAACTTTATTCTTCTTTATTACCATGGCCATATGTATATGCACAGTGAAAAGAAAACCGTATATTACATTGGCGCAATGTTTCCCAACCAGGGTGCTTCCAGGCGTTGCAAAACTACAACTCCCAGCATGCCCGGACAGCCCAGAGCGGCATATGTTTGCTATGGGGATTTGCTCCTACTCTGGACAGTTCCTGGCACAGACAGAGGTGTCAGTAGAGAGCACTGTAGTCAGATTGGACAGAACTACACAACTTCCTCTGTAGTATACAGCAGCTGATAAGTACTGGAAGGGTTGCTGTAGCTGTTGCAAAACCTCCACATGTTGAAAAACTACAACTCCCAGCCGTTGGCTGTCCGGGCATGCAGGGCGTTGTAGTTTTGCAACAGCTGGAGGCACCCCTGGTTGGGAAACACTGACAAACTATAAACTACTATATGGTCCAACATGCTGGTAGTTGTAGTTTTGCAACAGCTGGAGGCACCCCTGGTTGGGAAACACTGACCTATACTATAAACTACTATATAGTCCAACATGCTGGGAGTTGTAGTTTTGCAACAGCTAAAGGCACTCCTGGTTGGGAAACACTGACCTAAACTATATACTACTTTATAGTCCAACATGCTGGGAGTTGTAGTTGGGCAACAGCTGGAAGCACCCCTGGTTGGGAAACACTGACCTAAACTATATACTACTATATAGTTCAACATGCTGGGAGTTGTAGTTGGGCAAGAGCTGGAGGCACCCCTGGTTGGGAAACACTGACCTATACTATAAGCTACTATATAGTCCAACATGCTGGGAGTTGTATTTTTGCAACAGCTGGAGGCACCCCTGGTTGGGAAACACTGACCTATACTATAAACTACTATATAGTCCAATATGCTGGGAGTTGTAGTTTTGCAACAGCTGGAGGCACCCCTGGTTGGGAAACACTGACCTATACTATAAGCTACTATATAGTCCAACATGCTGGGAGTTATAGTTTTGCAACAGCTGGAGGAACCTTGCTTGGGAAACACTGTTATACAGACATGTAATCGGAGACTTAGGATGTGAACAGAGAATAAATCATCGTAATTCATTAAGCAAAAAAAATAATATTTATATATGGAGAAATCTTAGTTTTGTTTTCTGCTGCTGGGAGACATGAGGGACAGGTCCCACACAGCAGAGTATAATTCAGTATAATTCTGCACATAATACGTAACCAACCTGCATTCTTCATCGCTTTTTATTAGAGGATCCGACCCCACTGTTCCTACCAAGAATTTCGGACTTAATAAAGGCAACCGGACATGCTGTAAGACCTGCAGGAAAAGGAAACAAGAAAACTCTGAATTACAGAGGAAGTGAGGCATTAAAGTGTAACTCCACAGTTTGCAGCACTTTTCTGAGCAGTTACTAGTGTAAGGATAGTTTTGTTTCACCAAATGCTTTTACATTACAGGGGTAGTCCAGGGAACAAGTGCAGCCCAATCTGAAAAAAAAGAGCTGACACTCAAAAGGCGTCACGTGGACCCTGTTATTTACTCTTGAGATGGAATAAAGATTAATGAAGCTTTTATGGCCCTGGATTGTGGATGCTGGATAGTGTCCAGGACTATGAAGAGGTAGAAGTTATATGTGCAGAGGGAATGAACACTATCGGACTTCTTAGCTATAGTTACTACAGTTATTTTCCTAAATGACTTATTTAAGTTCACACGGTAGTCTGTCCCCATTTTTTTATCCACATTTCGGTTCCGTTCTTCCAGGCTGTAAACGGATTCAAAACTATTTTTAAAAAATCCCATTCATGTCAATGGGATTTTTTTTACAATCCGTTAACATCCTTTGTACCCTTCTGCCCTCATTTCCGATTTTTTGACAGTTTTTTCTTCCGGCAAAAAGACGGAAAAAAAAAACCTGATAAAATAAATGAGTCTTTAATGTCATCTGTTTGCATCTGTTTTTTTAATCTTTTTTTTTTGGTTTATTAACTGAACAATAATGGATCCAAATGGATACAACCGGATAACATCCATTTGCCTCCGTTATTGTCCGTTTATTTTTTAAGTCAGTATTTATTTTTGACAGTGGAAGAACGGGACGGGTCTAGACGGCCGTGTGAACGCAGCCTTAAATGGGCACTGTCATTAAAGGATAACTCCAGGACGTAACAACTTACCCCCTATCCTATGGATAGGGGATAAGTGTTACATCGTGGGGGGGGGGGTCCGACCAATGGGGCCGTCTCCTCCCATAGACTTGCATTGAGGGGACGGGCGTGACATCACACGGGGGTGGAGTCCTGACGTCACGGACTTCCGATCCCGGAGTCGCGACTCAGACCCTCCAGGGGTTTCGGTGAAAAAACAGGTGGGTGCCGCATGCAATAATGCGGGGGTCCCCCGCGATCAGACATCTTATCCCCTATCCTTTGGATAGGGGATAAGATGTCTAGGGTGGGAATACCCCTTTAAAGAAGTACTCCACCGCCCCAGCGTTCGGAACATTTAGTACCGAAAGCTGGGTGCGGGCGTTGTGATATCACTGCCACATACCCTCATGACGTCACGCCACGCCCACTCCCATAGACTTGCATTGAGGGGGCATGACATCACGAGGGGGAGGGGGCGTGACGTCATGACATCACGACCCCCACAGCCCGCACCCAGCATTTGGAACTAAATGTTCCAAAGGCTGGGGCAGTGAAGAGCCCCTTTAAAAAGCATGAGGGGTACATAATCTCAGGGCATCATGCTCCCTGTAGGACTGAGCAGCTATACTGCACACAATACGTCCTCATTAGGTTGTATGTCCCGGTGTATACAGAATGTGCTTTCTACCGTACCTGCGGTAGCTGCGGCCTCCGCTCCTGGATGCTGTACTTCACCCAGGCCATGACCGCGTTGAACACCTGCTCCTCGCTGCGCACATTGAGTTCGTCGCTGGAAATGATGTCGATCAGCTGGTTGGCCGGAAGAAGCATAAACTCCTCACTTTCCATAACCTGGATGGGAAGAGAAAAGAACATTTATATTACTATTAAACCTGGTAGGAGGAGGATTCACAAGTGATCTGGACAGTAAGGGTCTGTTCACACTGAGCAATTCAGAGGAATTTACTCGAGTCATTTCGCTCACTTATTCCTCCCCAATTCATGCAGCAGTGAAAATCAAATTTCTGCTCCTCCGTTCACACTGAGGAATTTCCGCTAGTGTAATTCCGTCACTGAATTCCGTTCCAGATGAAGAATGAACTTGTTCTATCTTCATGCGGATTCTACATCTTTGTCCCATAGAAATCAATGAAATTTTTGCGGAATTTGCGTGGAAATTCAATGCAAAAAAAATAAAAAAAAATAAAAAGGGAAATTGGTGGTTGTCGCCCAGCAGAATAAATAAAAGATTCCTCCCATATTTCCATGCAGAATTCCGCATCAATTCCACGCAAATTCAGCGCAAGGGGGGGGGGGGGGGGGGGGGAACGGAAATTCCACAGCAGAATTTAAGCGAGAATTCCTCGCCAATTCCTCAGTGTGAACATACCCTAACAGGAAAGTATGTAAGTGACCTATTAGGAGGACAGAGCGTTAGGGAAGACGGCAGCCCAATATTACAGCAATAGATGTTACTTTTATGTAGTAATAAGAAAAATTTAAGGGGTACTCTTATGTCTGGTATAAAAACCTTAATTTAATAGTGCTGCAGAAGCATATACCATTACTTACCTGTCTGCCCCAAAAACTTCCCTACCATGTTCTCTCACTACTCTGTTTGAACAGTTGCTCAGTACTACAATTCCCAGAATGCATTGCTCTGCCTCAGCTCTTCATCACCCTCTCTACTCCCTTCATAAAGCACTACTGACATTTCCCTGTTCAGAGCTGCTGCAGAACATGGCTCTGCAGAGAAGACCAACTGCTGTATTCATTCCATGTCTGCTCCTCTGCCTGTGGCATTGTTCAGCACAAGGCCGCATGCAGTATACACATCTCATCCAAGATATATATGTGTGTGTGTGTGTGTGACAGGGAGGTGGTGATGCAGCTGTAGTGAGTGGCTGGTCAGAGGTGACATCACTTAGGGGGAGGGGCTACTGCTCAGGCACAAGATGCAATTTCAGCTTTCACTTTAGTCCGCTTGTAAGACACTTAATTATTGTGCGTTACGTATCCATTTATAAACCACGTCTATGAAATACTGTGTGTGTCCTTTATATCAGTGGTCTCAAACTGTGTCCCCTCCAGACATTGCAAAACTTCAACTCCCAGCATGCCTGGACAGCCGTTGGCTGTCCAGGCATGCTGGGAGTTGAAGTTTTGCAACACTGAAGGGCTGTCCGGGCATGCTGGTAGTTGTAGTTTTGCAACATCTGGAGGTCCGCAGGTTGAAGATCACTGTTGGGTTCAGAATCTTTTTTTTTAGATTTTGCAACTTTAAAATTGGGTGCGTCTTATATGCCGGTGCGTCCTATAGGGCGAAAAATACGGTAAATATATACACACATACACACACACACACTTTTTTTTTTTACACTGAAGTAAACATTTTTTAACAGGAGATTTAAAACACAGGTTAGTGTGAAGCAAATAGAGAAGCTTCGGCTCCTCACACCCCCCCATCAGCTGCTGTGTCCCCGGTGGTAGCCCCTCCTGCAGTCCGTTCTATAATAAGGCCGTGTCCTAGCCGGACCCTCTCCTGATCACAGCTGCTCGGCCCCTCCCCAGGATTCCCGCAGAGAACGTCCGGCATTAAACTACATCCAGTCAGCAACTCCCCAGCCCAGCCAGGCCCTCAGAGATAACACATGGGGCTATAGGGGGGGACTTTAATTTGTTATCAGGGTAAATTCACACGTGGCAGATCTGCATGACACTGCACAGAGCGGCAAAAAGTGCGCAGAATCGTTCCAGATTTGCCCCTTAAAGGGGTTATCCAGGAAAAAACTTTTTTTTATATATCAACTGGTTCCAGAAAGTTAAACAGATTTGTAAATTACTTCTATTAAAAAATCTTAATCCTTTCAGTACTTATGAGCTTCTGAAGTTAAGGTTGTTCTTTTCTGTCTAAGTGCTCTCTGATGACACCTGTCTCGGGAACCGCCCAGTTTAGAAGCAAATCCCCATAGCAAACCTCTTCTAAACTGGGCGGTTCCCGAGACACGTGTCATCAGAGAGGACTTAGACAGAAAAGAACAACCTTAACTTCAGAAGCTCATAAGTACTGAAAGGATTAAGATTTTTTAATAGAAGTAATTTACAAATCTGTTTAACTTTCTGGAGCCAGTTGATATATAAAAAATAGTTTTTTTCCCTGGATAACCCCTTTAATTCAATGAGGCAAGAAGAAGAAATCTGCAACCAATGAAAACCTGGTAGATTACCGGCAGATCACCTTACCACTCAAGCGATCCCATAGTGCAGTGGTCTCCAACCTGCGGACCTCCAGATGTTGCAAAACTACAACTCCCAGCATGCCTGGCCAGCCAAAAGCCGTCACTCCCCCTCCCATAAACTTGCATTGAGGGGGCGGGGCGTAACGTCATGAGGAGACGGGGCTATAACCTCAAGCTCCCGGCGCCAGCTCCAGTGTTTTGGAACAGTTTGTTCCAACCGCTGAGCAGCGGAGTACCCCTTTAAGGACCAGGCCAATTTTATTTTTGCGTTTTAGTTTTTTTCCATATGAGGGCTTGATTATTGTGCAACCAATTGTACTTTTTAGTGTAAAATGATAGGTGTCATTAAAAATGTACGGTGGACCCCAAAATATTTTTTTGGGGTCCACCGTACATTTTTAATGACACCTATCATTTTCTATTCTGT